>NC_143566.1:86330000-86633030 GCF_054136105.1 Typopeltis vanoorti
CAAAATATTGAACGAAGTTTTGGGAGCGTAGTGAACGTTTTGATGTTAAACATCTTGAGAATTTTTGCCAGTTTTGGTGAAAGAACTGATGTAAGGCAAAGAGATGAAGCCTCTGGGGGAAGAGGGATCTTCAGAAGTAGTTGAGTGACTGGGGAAAAGAAATTTTTCAGTTTTGTTAGGAGAGAAACCATTATTAATAATTTTTTTTTAAGAAAAAGGAGTTCATTTTCAATTTCTGTTTCTTCTGTAAGTAAAGATTTCAGGATACTTCAAATATGACAATAAGATCTACTTACAAAACTCAGGTCTGGCCATGGGCAGCCCACTCTCTCCGATTCTCGCAGAAATATTTCTCAACAATTTTGAAGAAAAAAGCTATTAACTCCCCCCCCCCCTTAAATCAAAATTTTGGTATCGTTATATTGATGATATTTTCCACATCTGGGAAGATGGTGTCAACAACCTCAATTTATTTTTAGACCACCTGAACAAGTGTCACGAAAAATCTCTTTTTCCTTCGAACTGAAATCCGATGACTGCCTCCCATTTATAGACCTGAAACTTACAAGATGTGCTGAGAGTATTAAAATCAGTTTTTAGAAAGACTACTCATACTGATAGATACCTTTATGCTTTCTTCCATCACTACCCTTTACAAAAATTTGGTATTATTTCCACCTTAACTCACCGAGCGAAATCTTTACTTACAGAAGAAGCAGAAATTGAAAATGAAGTCCTTTTTCTTAAAAAACTTTTATTAATAATGGTTTCTCTTCTAAGAAAATTCACAAATTTCTTTCCCCCAGTCACTCAACTACTTCTGAAGATCCCTCTTCCCCCAGAGGCTTCATCTCTTTGCCCTACATCAACTCTTTCACCAAAACTGGCAAAAATTCTCAAGAAGTTTAACATCAAAACGTGCTTCACTACGCTCCCAAAACTTCGTTCAATATTTTGTAAACCTAAAGAGAAGCATCTTCCAACTCAGTTTCCAGGAGTGTACAAGATTTTATGTGATTGTGGAAAGCCATACTATGGCCAGACTGCTAAATCCATCCTTTTACGTTTGGAAGACCACCGTAGAGATATCTCCTATAACAGGACTAGAGCCAGCGCTCTCTCTAGCCACGTTCTCTTTTCAGTTAACTCAGACGAAGGCCGCCAACACATTGTGAACTGGATTCAAACTTCTAACATCCATGTGTGCTATGATGAGCTCGAGAGAAAGATTGTCAAATCTAGAGAAATTTCTCTAGATTCTTCTCATATCAACAACAGCCTAAGTTTCAATCTCTCTGACGCACACGTTGCCTCTGTTCAGTATTGGCGCACTCGCTACAGCGCGTAGTCTACGTTTGTTTGTAACTCAAGCTCGCATTTTGTTTTCAAATACGCTACTGTCTTTTTGTACTTGTTCTGTTAATGCACTTTTAAGTTTCTGTAATTCTTTATATATTTCTTTGATTGTGATACCTGAAGATGTTGATCAATTCAACTAAACTAGTAGTGTTTTTTCAAATATACCATGTCATCTTTTTATCTCTCGGTATTAGTCATTAAAGCTTTTTAATAATATTTCCAACCGAGTGTACAATAATATATATATATAGTACGGCGCCCAACCCCTCCCCGTGTTCCGGACTGGTAGTCCGGTTCTCCTTGAATTCTGATGACTCGAATTTTGAAAAAGCGAAAGGGGAGTTCCTCCTCGGCACTTACACCCCCCCTCCCGTGTTCCAGATTGGTGGGCCGGTTCTCCTTGAATTCTGATGACTTGAATTTTGACGACTCGACACTGAGGGTAGCCCCTGAGTTTCAAAACATTTCAAATAACTTGACAAAAAATGTGACACAAAAACCTTACATAAAAAGGCTTATCATATTATATATATAGCAATCGCTCGATTAGTGCGTCATTTTTTTTTTCGATACCCAAATTCGATTAATGCGACTGTATACATCTTAAAAATAAATGTTATAGATTTTAAAAATTTTCGATCTCTACATTTTTTATGGCTAACTATTTTTAAAAATCACTCACCAGGATGAAATAATTCAGTTACCGATTTGAAACATTTTACAGCATTATTTTTTGATGGCATACTACACTATTTCCGTGTAAACTGTGTTCCAAATTTACCGCCAAAATTTATGTCGTCTGCATAGCATTATGCTGATCATATTTCGTACAATTGTTTTTCGTACTTTTTTTATTTTAAATTATTTTCCTAACCTTTAATCATGGGTAAAAGAATTAGTAAGCAAAAAACAGAAGTGTGAAAATGATTCGAAAAATAATCTGATTGGAATAAGAACTTGAAATAATAAAGAAAAATGAACAAGGCCAGTCCAGAGCAGAGATAAGACAAGAACACAAAAATGGGTGAATCAACTGCTGAACACAAAGAGAAAGGTAAGGCTGCTTCAAGTTCATCATGCATGCACTCGAAATCAAAGTATTATAATGATTGAATTAGAGAGACTTTACATGGATCGAAGATTGTAACCAAAAACGAATCCTGTTAAACACTGGCCTTATTAAATCAAAAAAATTGTCTCTTTGTAACTTGGAAAGAAAGGGCTATCAATGATGAAAAAGAAGAATTCCATTTTAGTGCTGGGTGATTTGAGCGTTTCAAAAAGAGAAATGGCCTACATAATGTTCTAATCACAGGAGAAGCTACAAGTGCAGATAAGGAGATATCCTTTGAAGAAAATTGTGTAAGAAAGGAGACTATTGTGATCAACAAACATTTAATGTCGATGAAACCGGCCTTTTTTGGAAGCGAATGCCTTCCAAGACTTTTCTAGCCAAATCAGAGAAATCTCAGCCTGGTTATAAAGTCGCAAAGTCGAATGAAATTACTGCTAGCAATATGCGAGCCGTTTGGAAATTCTGCAAATGGTTTCAGAGGCTTTTCAAATGAATCTAAGTTAATTAAATCTCATTCTGAGAAGTTGAGTGATTCCGAACTGCTAAATTGAGATACACAGCGGGAAGATCCTGAAGAATATGAAGAAACTTTAATCACTGATAAGCTCAAAGAGGTTTTAGAAAAACAATTTGAAAATAGTTTTCGTACAATCGAAGTTTTTAAGCAGCAATGCTTAGAGCCTGACCCTAGCGAAGAAGTAAATTTTGCAGAAAAGGCAATAGGGCCATACCGTCAGTTGTATAAAAAAAAAAATAAAGAAACAGAATGCCAGGCAAACTAATTTAGCTCAGTTCTTTGTTAAGAAGCAGAATAATAAATTTATATTCTGAATATAAATGACAAAAAATACTAATTATGGTGGTGGGCGGTTGATGGAGATGATTGGTGGAGGTTCGGTGTAGTGATGGAGACAATTGTATAGTGGGTGTCCTCCCATGATGAGTCTTCGGACTCCTTGGAGGTGTCACGAATAATAATAATAATAATATGTTTTATTGTCTTTCAGCTTCATGGTTTTCCTTTAACTAGGCCCTGAGGCATACCCTAATTCTTTTATAAAAAAAAAAAGGGTCAAAAAAGAAATCTGAGGAACGATTGAAAATCAGGGGCTACCCTGAGTGTCGAGCCTTCAAAATTCGTGTCATCAGAATTCACGGAGAACCAGCCTACCAGTCCAGAACTCGGGGGGGGGGGGTTGACGCCGTAGGCGTCAGGGGGAGAGCCCCCCCTTTTTTTTTTTTTTTTTTTTTGAAAACTCGACACTTAGGGCTACTCCTGAGTGTCGAGTCTTCAAAATTCGAGTCATCAGAATTCAAGGAGAACCGGCCTACCAGTCCGGAACACAGAGGAGTAGCCCCCCCCCCCCCAGTATATATATATATATATATATATATATATATATATATGCCGACTACCACTTCTTGAGCACGGTTTAACTTTTTGCAAGAGGGGATTGAATTTGGATATGACGTGTTTGTGTCCTTGTAATGTTGTTTGAGAGGGGCTTGTTATAGGTTTTTTTTGTGTGTGTGTGTTGTGTGTGTACATGCGTGCGTGCGCGCGCGCGAGAGAGAATAATTTATCGCTGATTTTCAGTCTTGCTATAATATTTATATAGGGCCTGTTTCAGCTCTCTGTAGGTCCCCAGATTTCTGTCGTCGAATGGCAGTTTGCTTATCATGCATGGTCCTAATGGAGAATTTTTCTTTCTGTGAGGAGAGAATGTTTCTTGCAGTTTTTGGACCGAGTTCGCTAAACTGCTGATTAAAGCTGTTTACCAATTGTTTGAGGGATTTTGGCTCACAATCAAAGTTGTGTTTTATTATTTCTGAGGCAGTGGTTTTGTATGTATTTTTCAGCATTTCATTGATCAAGTGCTTGTGTCTTGATCAATCTTTCCTTTATGTCTTTCTAAACTGTTGTTAATTCGTTTCTATAATAGTTTATTTTTGCAGTTCTAATCTGTGCTGTTAAAAGATTCCGTTTTCTTTTGTATTCAGCTTGTAAAGCGGTATTGTTAGGTGACCTTTTACGTTGTTTCCATAGGGCACCTTTTCTTTGTATATTTATTAATAAGTTTTCTGTTATCCATGGATTCCGTCTGGAGTGTATTTTTAATTTTGTTAATGCTTTGTTATATATTTTATTAAATGTATAACTGCTGCTGGATAGCTGTTTTGAGGGGCCCGTATATTTACGTGGTCAATACAGGATGAGGTGATTGTATATGCGACTATCTCTTCTCGTGTATACGGCTGTATGGATGGGGTTATGTTATATGCTAATAAGAGGTCTAGGTATTGTGCTGTGTTGTTATTTAGTTTTTAATGTTTATATTTATGTCACCTATTATTATTTTTTAGTATAAGGCACTAGAGAAGATAGACAGATCTACAAGTTTTCCAACTGTATCATGCAGACTGCATACAAAGTATAAAAAAGAACATACAGGTATATTATTATGTCTGTACATGAATGCTAGGAAGATCAGCAACAAAGGGGTAGAGTTTGCAATATGTTAAGACATGAGCTCGACATCAGAGAAGAGGGGGCGTGCTACCAATGATATAGGATGACTTGAATCCAGTTAAGGTTGAGACCTATGATTGTAATAAATGTAGTATTTCATTTGACAATGAGTTTGAAGCCATATGGTGTGAGGTGGAATCCAACAAAATCAATTACATAGTGGGGGTGTTGTTACAGACCTGGTGGATTTGTTCCTAGTGATGAAGAAATGCATCGCCAAATAGATAAGATGAGCGTGAAAAGAGTAATTATAATGGGGGACTTTAATTATCCAAATATTGACTGGATAGCAGTAGAATCTCAAGAGAAGAATGAAAATGCATTTATTGAGCTGTTGCGGGACAACTTCCTCAAGCAGCATGTGACAAAAGGAACTCAATGTCAAGGACTGTTAGA
Organism: Typopeltis vanoorti; assembly: GCF_054136105.1. NCBI lineage: Eukaryota > Metazoa > Arthropoda > Arachnida > Uropygi > Thelyphonidae > Typopeltis > Typopeltis vanoorti. The sequence continues at coordinate 86,335,361 of NC_143566.1, forward strand.
TTTCATTATAGTGTCAGAGGGCGTTTCAGTTAAAGACGTAACTGTTCTGCCTCCGGTTGGCGTCAGTGATCATGCAGCACTCACTTTGGAAGTGACTAAGTTTATGAATGTTCCATTCAGAAAGGGTTACATGCTGAACTACAAAGCAGGAAATTATGACCAACTGAGGAGTATACTGAGTTCAGTGGATGGGATCGGTTGCTGGATGGAAAGAATATCGACAGTGCATGGGAAGCATTTAAACAATACTTAAATGATGCGCTATCAGAATATGTCCCGAGAGTTCGAACAATGAATGGGGTAGGAGTCAGATGGATGTGTAATAGTATACAAAGCAAGAGATTCGTAAGAAAAGTACCATGTGGAAAGAATACCGTGTTCACACTTTAAGATTATGTGCATTATGAAACATTATAAACAGAAGGTTAGAATAGTCAGAGCTGTTGTACGGAACGCAAAGTCTGAGTATGAAAAGAAACTAGTTCTGTGCTAAAGACAACTCGCAAGAATTCTATCGATATGCTGCAAGTAAAAGAAATAATGAACATGCTGAGCTAGTTTCTTCTTATACTCAAACTTTGCTTTCCGTACAAAAGTGTGACTATTCTAGCCTGCTGCTTATAATTTTCATAATGCGCATCATCCTTATGCATTACTCATTAGTTGAACAACCTCTTCTAAATGCAGATGGCGTGGGGGTTGTAGACGCAGAAGAGTATGTTTAAATAATGAGTGCCCATCTTGGTAAAAGCTATCAACCTGGTGTTGGCAACATTGAGCTGATTGCTGCCTCTTCAACGGATCAAGAAATGCAACACCTCTACACGTCCTCAGGTGTATGAGGACGAGTAGAGGTGTTGCACAAACTGAATAAGAATTCAGCAATAGGGACTAACGGAATATCAGCACGTGTGCTAATAGAGCAGCGGTTCTCAAACTTTTTAAATTTTGTACCACATAAATAAGAATCAAAAAATATATGTGCAATAAAAGCATTTCCCGATTAAAAATCAATACATCCCGAATAGAGTGTTTATAATTAAAGAATAAAACATTTTAAATTTATATTATTTATTTATATTCGTAAATGGAACTTTTACATTATAATGAAATATAGGAAATGGTGGGTACATGAGCAAATATTAAGGAGATTTATTATTGGTGAGGATTAATGCGACGGATAATCCTGTTTCATTGTAACCAATTTCGATATGTCGGGTTTTATCTTCATTAATTTCAAACGTAAGTCAGGTTCAAGTTGCAACCGTGTCCTATATTTATTTTTAATTAATAGCACGGCTGAAAACCCAGTTTCGCAAAGATATGATGTGTTGAAAGGCATTAAAAAGTTTATCGCTTTGTCTGAAATATACTTATATTCATCTCTTCTTTTTAATCAAAATTGCACAACTTATCTTTTTTGAACTCATTCATGAGATTTCTGTCACATGAAATATCTATGAGGTTGATCTCTTTCTTGAATTGAAAAGTTATCTAGCACAGTATCCGAAAAAGAAAACGGATCTCTTATCCAACTTTCATTTTCTAAATTTTCAGGAAAGTAGGCATGAAAATTATTAATAATTCCTATGCAGTGTTTTTCTATATCTTCAATTAGTTGTTCATTCAGTGACAGATCATTTTCCTGGAGATACTTTTCTAATGTTGGTAATGTAGCAATTTTCTTCCTTTTCACGTCCTTAATTATGTATTCTAGTTTTTTCACAGCTGCATTTATTTTGTCATGTACAGTAAAGACAGTTATATTGGAACCTTGTAAACTAGAATTCAGTTCGTTCAGTTTTCCAAAAATATCGGCCAAATACGCTAAACATGATAGCCAGAGTTCGTCAGTAAAACAATACCGGAGTTCAAATTTGAATTTGGACAGGAATATTTGGACCTCTGAACGCGATTCGAAGAGTCGAGTTAAAACTTTTCCTCTTGACAACCACCGCACTTCTGCGTGTAAAAGGAGCTTATTGTGGTTACTGCCCATTTGATTGCACAAAATTGTAAACATTCATGAATTTAGAGCCCGACATTTAATAAAATTCACTACCTTCACAGATTGATCTAAAAGAGTCTTTAGTTCTGTGGGCATTGCTTTGGTAGCTAGTGCTTCACGATGTATGCTGCACTGTGTAAACTTGGCATCTGGTGCAACTTCTTTAATTTTGGCGAAAACACCACCACGACAACCTGTTATCGAACGTGCACCATCAGCACACACTCCTACACATTTTTTCCAATTTATTTCATGGCCAGTGATAAACTCATTAATTTTCTTAAAAATCTCATCCGCTGTGGTATGATTTTGGAAGAGGCTCGCAAAATAAGAATTCTTCATCTATGACTTGTTCTCTTTCATATCGAATATAAGCCATCAACTGTGCAAAATTGTTTACGTCTGTAATTTCATCGAACTGAATTGCAAAATATTTGCTTTGCTTTATATTTGCGATTAGTGTTTGTTTTACTTGAGCTGCCATTTCATTAATTCTTCGCGAAACAGTGTCATCTGACAAAGAAACAACATTCAACTTGGCTGCTGCTGCTGTAGGGCCAAGAATAGACATCACAATGGCTTTGGCTGCAGGTAATGTTAAAGTTTCTCCAATAGTATGTGGTTTTGCAGTTTGAGCAATTCTCAAATTAACCAAATATGATGCTTCTTCTGCTCGTTCGTTAACTGTAGTAAAAGAATGAAGTGAACGTTTGTTAGTTTTCATTTCAGTTCGTTTTCTTTTAAAAAAAAGTCAAGAGAGTTACCTTTTAAACAGGCGTGTTTGTTTTGAAAATGCCGTAGCAGAAATTTCATCCTCGTTCCAAAAAATTCCATATTCCAAATAATTTTCATTATACTTTCTTGTAGCATTTCGTTTTCTAAATGCTTCGTGAAATTCAGGATTAAAACTAGAAATGCTAGCTGTGTTAGTGTCGTCTGCCAGCCGTTTCCTCTTCGATTTTTCAATTACTAACCATTTGTCCATTATTACGAGGATACTGTCATTATAATGACATTAAATTATATTTTATTTGACATTATAATGTCAAATAGAGTGACGCTACTGTTATTATATTCTGTATACTTCGCTAGTGATCTCATTCAGAAACAAAATTCAGCACATTCCCGGGCGTTCGCAAGAACATCGCATCTCGGTAGTGGGAGAGTGTCTTAACAGCGCCACTCCACATTCATACGAATATAAACATAATATTTATTTTGAATATCATTTATGTTAAATTATAACTTTCCTTTATTTTTTTAACGGAATATCACATCATTATCTTAATAAAATACATTTTCACGTAAAATAATATATTACTCTTCAACTTGCAACAATCTATTGCTTTTGTTTTTCATTATGTTATATGTACTTTGTTTATTATAATTTTTTTACATATTAAAAATACTGTTTCAAAATAAATATTAAATATGAAAACCTTTATGACACGCTAATGACACTTCGCATCCGAAAATTTCACATAAAACTGCAATAAAATTTATTTGTTCGTTTTATTCGATTCGCCAAGCTAAATGCTTGGAACAGTCTACTCGTTACAATATTAAAATAAATTTTTCTGAACATTTATTTAAATATTTTGTGTAAAAATTGTACCACCAAAAATAACGTAATGTACCATTAGTGGTACTGTACCACAGTTTGAGAAACGATAATAGAGTGTTCAGCTGAAATGGCTATTCATTTGACCAGTTTAATATGACTCTCAGAACAGGAAAGATTTCGCAGGAATGCAAAGAATGTATCGTAATTCCATTGCGGAAAGGTGGTGCAAAGACTGATGTATCCACCTTTCGACCAGTTAGTATATCAGGAGTGGTGGTGAAGATTCTGGAAAAATCGGTTAGGGCTCGCATTCAGAAATGGGTTGACAGTAGATCTCTACTTTGCAATGAGCAACATGGGTTTACTAAGGGAAGGTTCATGTTTTAGCAACTAGTTCAGATGCTTTAACAATGTTACCATTGAACTAGACAAGGGGAATGGATAGACCATGATACTTTTGATTTTGCTAAGGCTTTTGACGGAACACAGCATGGTAGACTGTTGCATAAATTGGAGAATATGAGTTTGGATTATAGAATATTAGCATGGATAAGAGGATGGCTAACTGATATCAAAAAAGTGGTATGGGGGATGTGAGTCTTTAAGATAATTTAAGCGAACCAGTGTTGTACCACAAGGTAAGTGTTATTCAATTTGTATATTAATGATATTGGGAAGGATTTGGCAAACGACATACAACTATTTGCTGATGATGCAAAGATAGGTAGGGTAATCAGGAATGCTGCTGATATGCAGTATTTGCAGAATGATTTTAATAGGCTGGAACTGTGGGCATGGGAAAAACGTATGTCAGTTCAAAATCAGTAAATGGAAAGTCATTCACTTCGGCGTGATTAGATATCCAATGTCATATTATATTGGTGGGATTATGCTAGAAGAAACTGATGAGGCTATGGATCTTGGGGTGTTAGTAGATAGGAAGTTGAAGTGCAGGGACCAGGTAGCAAAGATTGCAAATACAACTCAAAGGATAATTGCAATGCTGAAACGAACTTTCACATGTAAAGATAAGATTTTCATTTTTCCTCTTTACAAGGCCTTGGTAAGACCTCACTTGGACTATTTTAGGTCTGGTATCCTAGTTTCCGTTATGATTTAGATATAGTGGAGAGCGTGCAGAGGAGAGTGTTAAAAATGATATTAGGATTGTGGAATATGGATATGAAGACAGATGGAGAATTTGTACACTGGAGAAACTAGGCACCTCAGAATACCTGGTAATAATAATAATAATAATTATTATTATTAAGAGAGATCGCCATGGGTTCAGGACTCATCGAGGGAGGTCACATACTACACACTAGCAAGCAGTGAATGAATTCACTGCTTGCACTCACAACATCCAATGGTAATCCATTCCAATCACTCACGACCCTGTGAGAGAAAAATCTAGCCCTCACCTCCTTAGCGCCATTCATTCTTAGCTTCCAAGGATGTCCTCTTGTCCTTTCCCAACCTCCATAAATTGAAAATTTCCGTCCATTGAAAACCTGTATGACCCTTTCAGAAGTTTGTGATCTCCCTCGATGAGTCCTGAACCCATGGCGATCTCTCTTATTAATTATTATTATTATTATTATTATTACCAGGTATTCTGAGGTGCCTTCTTCTGTGCAGAAAGCCACATGTTTAATTCATCTACAAATTTTGTGGTACTTAAATTGGGTAGTTTGTATATAGCGATTAATATCAAGGAGTTCTCTTGTTTTATATTTTTAACTTCGATGCATATATTTTCTGTCTAATTTTTAGTTTATTTCTATTACTTCTACTTTATATATCGTAAATATTATTATACCACAGCCTTGTTTAGTTTGTCTGCAGTGTTTGTCTTGTTGAAAATTTGGCTTTTATTAGATGGTAGTCCCTTCATTTGTTGTAGATTCATTACTTCTGTTTGTATTAAAATATTTGTTGTCTACATCTTCCTTCAGATAAGTTTGCAGGGTCAGCCAGTATTTTTGAATGCTCCTGATGTTGATATTAAGAATAATTACTCCTTTTTTGGTTGTAGTCACTTGTTTCCATTCTGTTATCGAGTCTAGAATATGGCAACTGTCATGCTCCAGGTGATTACATCTGCTTGGTGGTCGGCATTCATGTAGATTGGTATGTTGTTCCCTTCTTTACGACTCATCTTTGTTCCTTTTAATGTAGCAGCCTGTTGAGGTCTTCTACGGATTTTATTTCGATTGGCTTTGCATCTTGTGTCTTTTTAAGGAATATTTCGCTCTCTCTTATCCATAAGTTGGTATTTTTTCCTGTTTTTACTTATCTTGTATGGTAGAATAGTTTCTGATAATATGCTAATAAGAATTCTTAAAAGTAGATTGGGATATTGTTGTCTGTTCTATTCAGATCCTTGACTACTTGTTTTTTAATCCTGCTGGCTTTTAAGAGGTTAACGTTTGTCGGGCTGCTAGTGAGCGCACCACGACGGGAGGGGGGAGATAACCTTCTCTTTTCTTTTTTGGAGGTAATCGATGCACCGACTGGATATCTTTTGATTCCATGGGATCAAAAGATATCCAGTCGGTATTGGCTTAGTTGGATTTCTGTGTCTTTTAAATGTTCATTAGCAATTTCTAGGAGACCATCTATGAGGAGATAATTTTTATGCTGTTGTTGGTTTAGGAGTTCGTAATGTTGTTTGAAAGAATTTAGTTCTTGGGGTGGTTCCGTTGTCTTTTTAATTAAGCCATGCTGTCTTTCCATTAGCCCTTTAACTCTGTTTTAATTTCTCTAACGATCTGCAATACGTCTTCTACTGAACTCTTATTAAATTTAATAAATTCCTCATATAATAAATAATTTTTTTCTTTTTTTTTAAATTCAATCCTTTATTATTATTAAAATTATGATTACGTATTGTAATTACATATTTACAACATTTATAATTCTTTTTTTTTTGCGACAATGAAATTCATATAATTTTTTTATTTTATTTTTCTGTATAATGTAGCAGTTGCTTCGTCATTAGTTATGGATACTTCTGTTATGACCAATGTATCAATAACACCGGTGTAATTCTTCAGATAAACTAGCATTAACCAATGTTTTCAGATGCTTCTGATGTTAATATGCAGGATGGAGAGTCCTCCCGTTTGTACTGTGTGTTGTTTCCATGCAACGAGCGAGTCAAAAGTACAATTGCTGATGTATTTTGGTATTATTACATGTGTCTAATGGTTCATATTTATTTTTCAGGTCTTCTTTTTGATCTAATTAGGAGTCTTTTGTTTCACTGTGTCAGCCTATCTATGTCTTCCGAGCTTTTGACATGTATCTCACATGTTTATTTGACATGGCACATTATCTCACATTTTTATATAGATAGATATATTGTTATTGTACATTTGCAGTACAAGCACACGAAACGTAAAACGATTAGTAATAAAGAAAGAATTAAAAACATTAAATTGTTATTAAACTTCTTTTATGTGATGGATGTGTTTCAATGCTGCTACACCAATATCAGGTGAAATATTTGAAAGGCAATTCTTTGATTTCTGCTTTGAAATGAAACTTATATGAATAAGCATAAATTTACTAATATTCATTAAGCGGCAAAATACATAGGGAGCAAAATTTATGAACCCGCACCAATGTGTGATTTTTTTCCATTTAAATAAAAAAAAAAAAAAAAAAAATAATAATAATTAAATACGTTTCTTTTAAGATTAAAAAAATATACTTAGTCTTAAAAGATTTTAAATTTGTTTTCATTATTTCAAATAATGTTTTCAGTATTTGTTTTCACATAATGAAAACAAATTTTTAAATTTGTTTTCATTATTACCTCAGCAAAATCGACGGCCCTCAAGGGGGCGCGACTCACAATTTGGGAAGCGCTGCTGTAGGGAAATGTCAATTGCATGGCCTAACTTTAAAACTACGTCTCTGAGATTTTTTGTGGATGCCTTTTCAGGAAGACCGTTTATGAGAAGATCTTCTTAATGTTGTTGCTAATTTAAATGTGCGTATTGTAGTTTTAGGGAGTTAAAATTTTGAATTACGAACTCTTGACAGAGTTCGTAATTCAAATTATAACACTCAACTGTATTTTTTGTCTGTTCAGTTCAACGTCTGACACTGACACTCACGGCGCAGCCGATTACATCGGAGGCAGAATCAGACGATGAATCTAATTCAAAACGCGAGGAGTTTAAGTATATACTTCAAGCATTTGATGCACTTTCTCACTCACCTTTCTTCCTTGGATAATTGTAGCATGACTGTAAAGATGGCGACGTCCTTTGGTCTTTGCTCGTTGGTGACCACGGTGAAACTCTGTTCACTTTTCAACACTCAAAACTTGGATTCTACTTAGCTGATTTGGGTGGATTTTATACCACCTTCTTCAGCGTGACAAGTAGAATTGCTTTGCAACACATTAAATTATAAACAGGAGTTAGAAACCAATAATAATAACAAAATCAGCTAACGAGTTTTTATTCCCGTATTGGGATTAGGCGAGGCCGTTTTAGCTCTATCTAACTTTTGGAGACTGAGTGGGCAGTTCAATCTCCACTGGTAGCCAGTCAGCAATAGATGGTTCCAGGCTATCACTAAGTTAATCGACACGCAGTGCAGAGATGGCTAACAAGCGCTGCCATCTCGTGGTCCCTAACCCCAACGCATTGTTTTTAATGTCCAAAAATAGTGTGGGTTTGACGGTCGAATTTCTTGAATTCGCGTGACAAAAAAATCTGAGTTTCCAGGTTTAATAATATAATTCCTCGTGTATAATAATAATAATAATAATAATAATAGGTATCACGAGATGCCTGCACTTGTGTGCTGTATCTTCATCTGAAGCCGTTTAAAATTAGTGATACTTTCGAGCCATCTATGAATAGCTGTCAGTTTTGACTGTCGCTCAGGGTAAACGGTGAAAAAGTTAAATACAGTGGTATCTCGCTAATCCGAACTAATAAAAACCGTGATCGTTCGGATTAGCGAATTTTCTCCCAAGAGACAACAATAACTAGCGTTTAAGACAAAAATAATCAGATTGTAATGGTACATCAATTTAATTCTGTAAATAAATAAAGTTACTGATAGGAAAAATGCTAATCTACTGTAATATAAAAATTAAAAAAATAATACAGTACACAAGTTTATTTTAGAAAAAATATTTAGTTCGTGTGTACCTGTAATGTTGAGGATTCTGATTTAATAAAATTGCACAGTGTTCAGTACATAACTTAATTTACGTAAAAAATATCACTTTCTTGTACACAACACACAAAAAAAATCACAAAATAACATAAAAAAAAAGTTTTTGATTTCCTTGTGAAAAAAGTCACTGTTTTTCTTTTGCTTCTTGGAAGCTAAACTTTTTTCGAATGCTTCTCGGAGCTGCATTAGTAATAAAATTTTGTGGAATGGCGTATCATTCTGCTTAGCCCATTCTATACACACATTAAAACTGTCACTGCCTCTCCATGTTTTACTTTTTTTTCCCTTCGAGTTCTTTATTGTCATCATCATCTTCTAATTCATTCTGTGGCGTCATATTTATAATTTCAGCATCTGATTTGATTTCGAATTCACTTCCGGTTCTACCTGTAATCCATTCCGTTTGTGAAATTTCAACATCTGGATTTATATTTTTAACCAAATTATGCACGTTTTTAATTTTCGCTTTTTGTGTATCACCGTAGTTATCTTCGTAAATTTTAGAAGGTCACAGTTTTATCCATGACTCGCGACAGCGGTGATTCATGCCGACAATATAGTACGTACTGTACAGTATAAAAAAGCAAACGTGAACACACAATAAATCATAATAGGCCTACGTTGTAACCATACAATCGACAGTATGAAAAAAAAAAATACTGCACTGTAATAATAATAAAATAAATAATAATGGTTAAAATAATAATTATTAAATAAAAATAATAGTACACAAAATATAATAATACGTAATAAAACCTTTTTTTCCCCTTTCAAACCACAGTTCGGATTACTGGAGGGTTCGGACTAAAGAGGTTCGGATTAGCGAGATACTACTGTAGTGCTAAAACCACCTAACTCACTCCAGAAGGGGATAAATGGGGTTAGCACATTTATATTTATGAACAAATTCTATTAACGTCTTTATTCCTCTATAATGAGTATGCAAGATCGTTTAGCCCTATCTAACTTCTGAAAAAGAACAGACGGCTGACAAGCACCGCCATTTCTTGGTTCTAAACCCTAATACAATATATTTTTTGTACGAAATAGTGCTGGTTGTGTCAAATAGTAGTCCCTTTTAATCCATACAAGGAACATTTCTATTCCATCTCACCATCTAGTATTTGTTGTCTTAATACAAATGATGTTTACCACCCCTTGCAATCGTTTGAACTAGACTGCACATTGCTAATAGATCTTCAAGTAGAAGCCATGTTTCATCATCAAGAACTTCTTTAAGAGACATTTTCTTATATTTGTACTAGTTTTGTAGCAAAACACATTGCAAAGAGTTCTCGATTTTTTTTCTGGGTAATTATATTTTCTCGGTTTATGAAAAAGCCTTACACCGCAGGAAAACAAATGTAAAGCTATAGGAAATTTAGTCATAGTTAAATTATTCTAATGTAAACCCCCATTTGGCAAATTTCGATTTGTAGATCTGTGACTAAGTTAAAATGATTTACATTGGCATTTTGCTGTTTGTTACTAAACCCAAATGTTTTTCCCCATATTCATAAGACCACATTAATTAATATAAGCGAAATATTTCAATAAATATAAGAAATATATTGCCATCTTAACGTTTTGTCAATTATTCATACGCTAATGAAATGAGATGGCGGCTTGGGTGGCCGAGTGGTCAACGCACCTGCTTTCCAACTAACTGACAATCTGCAGGTTCAAATCCCTCCATGAACATGGATGCTTGTGATTGTTTCATCGTTAGCAATAAAGGTAGTAGGCCACTTCTGTCTTTAGGATGGTTGTGTGGAACTACAGCCAAAACAACCACAACATAATACACTGAAGCCATTTTATTGCCAATTAACTACGTATGTACTACTGGAATGATTTGACTGTGTTGCGAGATGAAAAAACTCGAGTTACCAGTATACGTGTCTGAATTACTTATTATCATAACTTTTTTTTTTTTTTTTGCATGCAGAAGGACTTGCATGATGTGAATGTGCTTACGCAACAGAATATTGTTGACGTAATGTTGAATATCCAAGACGAGCTGATTCCCAACAATAGATCAGTTTATTCTTACAGATAACAAAGCTTCGAACAATTTTAATGGAAGTAGCTGTTTTAATTCGTCGCAGAGATGTATGAAACACAAAACTCTGCAATTTCCATCATAGAGCCGTTGAATTTATTGGAAGAGATTCTATCGGCTCTTAACTTTCTTCTAAATTATTCAGAAGAAATTGAGAAGCATATCGGGACTGTTTTGAATTTGTTTAACAACTATCGCAACAGCAGTTCAGTTAATGACAGTAATTCACTTTGGACAAATACGATAGATGAAAATTTTGACAAAAAGGTCAGCTATTCTCTAGCCAAGGTGTGTTTCTGGAACAACATCAGTGATGCAACACTTGTGGCCGAAGTTCTAATGCTCATGTGGAAAACCGATCGTTGTTCGGCTTTACTGTCAGCGGAGATAGCGTATCCCAAACTGATAACACATTTGTGGTCGTGGCATGGCCATGATGATCCTAATAGCAGATCAATACAAGAGTCCCCATTGTTGTATTTCCTTCGTATGGCTAATTCCAGTAGGCTACTGATTGATAATCGCAGATTTGTTGACATTTTGTCTACGCATAATAACTTATTTGAATTCCTTGTTTATCCCTCTAGTGTGATACACTTAGTGCTTCGCTTCGGATCCAGCTTAATCCGTGACGGATTCGTTCCAGAATTCGCACATTATGGAATGCGCGTGTGTAGGTATGTCACGAGGTGTATGATTCTACTCGTCTTAGGCACTATTAAGGATGCTGAAACAGAATTTATCAAGTATGTTAAGAAACGGATTAGATGTGCTGAATTAACACTTCGTGTGGCTCCACAGTTCTCACTCCCGGTACTGCAAGATGTCATGAAGAGCGAACCTCAAACCTGGCAAATAATCCGAAATGCGATATGGAATTTTTCTGCCAGACAGTTTCTGGATTTTAGTTTCCCTTGGTTACCATTGTTGAAACGGCGATGTCTGAATCCATCTGAGCTTACACATATTTGTCGGTGTAAAATTCGAAGGTGTCTTTACAAAAACTGGGAGCTTCCAGAAGGAATAAAAACTCTTCCACTCCCTCCGTGTCTCCGAAGATATCTTGATCTTTTGGATGGTTAGTAATTGTGAAATGATAGAAATAATAATTAAGAGAAATGCAGTGTCTGCTTGCTTCGTTATATAGTATGTACACCATGTATCATATTCTTAAACGAAGACCTCATTATTATTATTATTATTATTAAAGTCTTTATTTAGTATTTAGGAATGTAGAAATATCTTGAATAGAATAGAATCTTTATACTCTACTCAGTTTATTCGGTCAAGTGCAACATTCTACTTTGCTTGTTGTATAAGCAAGCTACTGGTGATATTAATGCCCATGCAGTGTAAGCCGTGATCTTTCCGTGAGTTAGATTCGACTCGATTATGACCTAAGCAACTGGGAGACTTAGTAGCTTATTTCGAATAGACGAAGCCCTTTGGTGGAAAAGACCTGGGTTCGATTCCTGTTTATGACGTCAGGTACCTTTATCAGGTGTTTTCACCTAAAGGTGAATTAGCCGGTCTTATTACCAAGGTGCAGGATTTTTCTCTCCAAAATATTTGGGTGTTTCTTTTCACAAAAACATTAAACCTAGAACACACAAATCTGCAGACGTTTCTGGAGGAAGAACTCTGTCACCTCCGTATTAGACTTACTAACTTATTTCTTCTAACTTCTGCCTGTGTAAGGAGGCTTACATTTATGGAGTGGTTACTACCTGTTTAAGAAATATCTGATTGTATGCAGCTAGTTTTCTACGCATTATGGCGTACTTAGAAGGATAAAGTGAATATATACAATATAAAAGAAGAATAAACATTAACCATCACCTAATGTTATTAGAGTCTATAAAAAGCGATAGTTGATATCGTATTTCGTTTATCATATGCATGTTGGATTGTTGACAAGTGCTACATAACGTCTATCATAACACAGTTCTGTGAATTTTAAGTTTTTCATAAAAGTATGCTAAGCTTCTTTGTAGGGGTAAGATTTTGATTTTCTAGAGTTCTTACAATTGTTCACGGTGAAGGGTAAAAGTTAAAGTGTTGCTCTTACACCTCTTCTTTCGTGTTATATAAAAATTATATTTGTACATATTGTACAAATGTGTGCGTACATTAAAACGGCAGAATACCAATCAAAGGTCATAAATTAATACACATAAAATTTCGACTTGATGCAGTATGCCATTAAAGAGTTTTCGGGCACTTCTAAACACTGAAGAAAGTCCGTCTTTAGGCGCTACTGAAGAAGGTGCGAAATTAATACAATTGAAAAAAACCAACACCTTTAACAAGCATTTATAATCGGAAGCTTTAGCGACTGGAAACCATTATCATTCCTCTGCACATGTAGCCTAACTTAAAATCGAACTTGTGGCCAAAAGGTATTCATGTGTACCTTTTCGTATTTACTTTCTCTCTCGGTTTAATGTATTATTCAGTTATATATATACTCTTAGAAGACCCGGTAACCTCTAGAGAGCGAGTTCCATGGGTGGCGGATAGGGAGAGCCCTCCAGATATGGTGGGGTGGTCCGCATATGTTGAATAAGGACTCGTGGACCAGCAGGGCCAAGGGTGCTATCATCTTGATAGCAAGGGAAGTGACTTTACCATGGTCCCCTAGCTGGGTCTATTCTCTCTCTTCCCTCTTCTTTGAGGTAGGTTCCCTTGCTCTTTAATCTTTCCTATATGGCATTCCTCGCCCGACTCTTGTAACTCACGACCCTATTGCTATTAGAATAATCGAGAACTATGGTCATTCTATTTCTATCTCTATGTCTTCTCTTTAAAATTCCCTCCTACCACTTTAAGGCAAGCCTCAAGAAGGCATCCCCATCACAAGCTAGACTGAAGTTAGCCAGTAACCCTCTCAATCAAAATGTTAACCCACTAAAAAGATTCATGAAGATAGAAACGGACAGACGTTTTTGTAACGAACCGGCTTGGAATAAGGATTGGAGAAGAAAATTATCAAAAACAAAAAAAAAAAAGCAGAAATACACCTATTGGAATATAGCCACCTGGAATGCGAGAAGTATCCACCACAAAATCATAGAACTGGACCAAGCACTAGAAGAATGAAATATAAAAATAGCAGTAATTACAGAATCTAAAAAAAAAAAAAAAACAGAGGAACAGACGAAACTGAAAATTACATCCATATATACAGTGGGGTAAAAGCAGAGGAGAGAGCTAAATCTAGTGTAATGATCTTTCTACATAAATTTCTTAGAAACAATCCATTACAATGTTTGAAGCGATATTATAATAGAAATGAGAATTAAAATAGACAGAGGCTATATGATAGTAATTGGTACACGCACCTGAAGAAGGAAAAGAGGAGGAGTCAGAAAACTTCTACACCCAACTGCAGAACATATTAAATAAGACCAATCCTAAGGATCACATTTTGGTAATAGGAGATCTCAACGCAAGAATTGGCAATAAACCATATAAACCAAACATAGGACCTATCCGAGAACTTAACTGTAATAGAAATAGAAATAGATTAAGAGCTTTTCCTATAAGCAATAACCTTAAAATAATGAACACCTTCTTCAAACATAAAGACATCCACAGATCCACCTGGGAAGCAAGAGACACAAGAAGCATTATTGGTTACATAATCAGCAATATCAAAATGTCAGAAATGATAATAAATACAAGAGTATACAGAGGATCTGAAACAGAATCAGATCATTACCTTTTAATTGGAAAAATAAAATGGGAACCAAGATGGAGAACAACAAAAAAGCACAAGGAGAATGGAAATTTTGAATCCTTCGAAGTTAGACATTTGGACGAGAATAGTATTAAAGACTTGTACCAAAAAAGAATAAAGAACTGGATGATAAGTATAAAACAAAATCAGAACATAGAAGAAGAATGGTCAAACCTAAAAACCATAATGACAAAAGCTGCAAATGAAAGCTTTGGAAGGAAGAAAAAGTGGAAAAGAAAAAGAGGCCTTTTTCTTTTCCTTAGGGACTGGGATAGCATATAAAAAGTGCCTCAACCTAAAAACAATAGAATCAAAAAATCGAATACAGCAGAAAAAAAGCAATAGCAAAAGCAGCATGCAGGAGAATAAACAGAAACAGATGGAACAATTTTGTAACAAAATTAGAGAGAGAGAGAGACTGTACGCTCAAAAGACCTAATGCATATAAAATCCTCAAAGATCTAAGTAACGAAACTAGAGAAAAAGCAAATATTAATACCATTAAATTAGAGACATGGCAAAATTACTACCAAGATCTATGGTATGATGAAAACATTCAAAACAGAAAATTACTCTTTGTAAACATCTCGGATAACTTGGAAAATATCACTCTAGAAGAATTAACAGAAGCATTAACCCAAAGCAAAAGAGGAAAGGGTCCAGGAGAAGACAATATAAACTTGGAACTGATCAAATATGCAGGACTTGAATTCTCACTTAGGTTACTTAACTTTTATAATATGATCTGGAAAGAAGGGAAATGCCCACAAGATTGGACCAAAGCAATAGTTATCCCCATCTACAAAAAATGACACAAATCTGATTGTAACAATTATCGTGGAACCAAGTTACTTAGTACCTGTTATAAAGTATGTGCAAAATTCTTAGCATATAAACTTAAACGTAGACCCAAAATTAATAGAAGAAAGAAATGGATTCAGAAAAGGCAGGTCTTGCATAGACTCTGCATTTACTTTAAAATTATTAATTGAAAAACACAGAGAAATGAACATAGAAACACCCATAGCTTTTGTAGATTACACCAAAGCATTTGATAAAATTATCAGAGAAAAACTATGGGAAATCCCAGAAGAATATGAAATACCAAACCAACTCTTTAGAGCCTTATATAATATATATCAAGATAATAAAATATCTGGGAAGTACAATAATTGAACATCAAACTAGAAACCAATTAAAAGAGGAGTACGTCAGGGTTGCCCTCTCTCACCGGTTTTATTTAATATATACATAGATAAAATCATAAAAGAATGGAAAATAATTAATGAAAGAGGATTCAAGATAAACCGTAACACCAGATTACAAATAATTCTTGTAAACAATGAAGATGAAGTACAAAAATCATTATGCAGTCTAAATAATCTGATGAAAACATATGGTATGGAAATATCAACAGACAAAACAAACGTCATGGCCTTCAAAGTTGCTAATCCAATACGAAGCAAAATAGTAATAAACAACAAAATAATAGAGCAAGTAAACACATTCAAATATTTAGGTTGCACAATGCCACATGAAAATGAAGCTCATATAGATCCGAAGCTATCAAACTTTTTAAAAGAAACAGGCATTATAAATAAAAATTTTTAAACCCAATTATGTACAAAAACACATACGAATAAGAATCTACAATACAGTAGCTAAACCAATCTTACTTTATGGCGGTGAGATATGGACAATAAAAAAAAAACAGATGAAAGAAGAATTGAATCATCCGAAATGAAATTTCTGCGCAGAACTGAAGGAATCACAATAATGGACAAAATGAAAAGCAGCGAAATCGGAAAAAAAATTGGAATTACAACCTCTCTAAATGAAACAGTTATTTGCTATAGAGAAAAATGGAAAGAACATTTACTGAGAATAAACAGAAACAGAATACCTAAACAAATTCTAAATTACCACTCAAAAGGTACTCGATGCAGAGGAAGACTCTTAAAAAGATGGAATTGAGTCCGGAACAGGCCACTTGGCTTATAAGCCTGGAAAGGAAGAAGAAGAATTATATAGAACACTTTAAAAGCAGTTAGAACTTCAAATACAATAAATTTAGCATTATATTGCCTAGATAAAAGATATATAACTGGCAGGTTGCAGTTTAACTCGTATCTATTTTTATTCATGAGCATACAGATCTTTGAATCCACTTCAGACTTCAATGAACAGAGATGTAATGGTGATCTTACACACCGGGCTACTGGTGTGAAACTCTACTACCACTAATGATTAAAGTAGTTTCTCAGCGCTATCTGGTGGTGGAACCTTAAACATGTTCTAATAAAAACGGCAAATATAGGGCTTTTCGGAATTAATTAATTTTTTTTTAAGGAATAGGGTATTATGAAAATACATGTGGGTCCTTCAGTTTAAGGGACAAAAAACTCGAGTTTCCGGAAGAATAAAATCCGGTTGTTCGTGGCAGTGATCAACTAATTGGGGAACCGATCGAAAAAACAGAAAACTTAGTAAAAATCCCTCTACTCGGTGTCTAGAATAGAACTTACGACGGTCTTTCTTAGGAGGATCTAGCACTGTGAACTGTACATGCCACTTCCACTGAGCTGCACAGACACACCCTATATTTAAAAAAAAAAAAAAAAAAGTGCTCGTTTATTATTATTAACATTTAGTAAAAATCCTTTCCTCCAGGAGATGGCGTTGTCATCACTGCTAAATTCCAGAAGCATAATTGAAGTATGTGAAAATAGATTCGTATAGCAAAAATTACATTATACGGACGTCTGAGTCTGTATTATGCTTGTAAAATCATTACGTTTCAAAATCTATAGATGATATATGCATTACTATCACTAATAAAAATAAATAAATGAAATAAAATAAGTTTCTCAGAGGAGGAAATTTTAAATAAGAAATAACAGATGAGTTTATTTTTCTATAATTGCTATAAAACATGATTACAATATTCACTTTACAAATTGTACCTTTCTTGAGATTAAATTGATCCATTGTACATTCAAAATGATTTCAGTTGTACACATTTATGTTTATTTTTTGTCATTCGTATCATCAGCAGTTTATTTTATTTTGAGAAAATCAACAAAATATTATATTTCAGTGAATAAGGTATACAATAAGATAATAAAAAATACAAACAGGTTAAAGTGCTTTAAATCGTTAGGAGATAAATTGTGTTCACGAAGAACTGTATTTTTAAATTATATAAAATAGTTGTTCTCTGTATTATCTGCGTGAATACGTGTAATACCAAATTTCTCTCTGTATATTACCATTGTTACGACAACAGAAAGCAGAAATTTGAACTTGAATTCACTTCCCAGCTATTTTACGATATAAAAACCTGTCTTTAAAAATCTTTCATTATCTAGGAAATGTTTTGGTGTGAATATCACCTTGTTACGATTTTAAAGAACTGCTCCATTGGACATGTATACAATATTCTAAAATGTACTTTGAGTTTTCAGTACAAACTATTTTTAGAAGCACAAGTACTTTTAAAACAAAAGGAAAAGTACTTTTAAAATACAAAACGATTGTTTCTTGTTACGATTTTTATTTATCAACAACCAAAGTATCATTAGACGAAGTCTTTAAAAGTACTTATTTCTTGTGCTTCTCATTGATTTCCAGCACTTCTCGAATGTTCGATTTTCAGATGGGAAAATCGTGTGAGAGAAAAATGTGTCGTTGCAAAGAATGTTTCGTGTGATATATTTAAAAAGTTCTTTTGTATATTTGTCTGAGTGGATTTGCATATCAGACAGGCAAGTTCCTATCATTGCATAGAAAATATCCTTCTTACGAAGACAAAAGGGGAAAAGTTGCAGATGAGGTCCTTTCACACCTAGTACAGTCTGTGAATATCTAAAAGGAAAAACACAAGTTTTAAAAAAATGCAAGTGCTTTTTAAGTACAATAACTGTTAACTAGTTCTACTGTATGGCAGAAAAAAAAAAAAAAAACAGTACTGAACTTTGACGCCCGTTTACTCCCACGTGTATCGCAGTAGTTATTCAGTACTCTTTTTTTTTTTTTTTTTTTTTTTTTTTTTTGCGCCATACTGTAGTAGGATATATTAAGTATTGATATTTAAAGTAATACTGGAAGCGAATTAAAATTAAAGTTCTTAAAATTAATTTCAAATACTTTTATGACGCTTTTAATACTTCAATTTTATAACCACCTAATGTATTTAAATTAAGTTTATATTAAATCCCACATTGTTTTAAAACTGAATAAGAAACTCAAAGATCGGAATCAAAGAGTTTCAAGCCGGATATAGTAATTATAAAAGTATCGGCGACTACCAGCGTAAGCTAAAGCACATAGTCCAAGTACGTAGTACAATCTAGGGCAACTCATAGCAAAGGTGGAGAAAGTTCTGATCGCTATTCTTAGTATTTTCCATAATGTAAAATCCATCTCCTAGGAGATGTATGATGTTATACATTATGGTGGGAGGGCACTACCCAGACCGGTGTCGATCTTTATTGAGATCTCATCAGTGAGTAGCTAGACCAAAATAATACTAAGCGTATACGGCAACTCGTAGCACCTTTGCTATGAGTTGCCCTAGTTTGTACTACGTACTTGGACTATGTGCTTTAGCTTACGCTAGTAGTCGCCGATACTTTTATAATTACTATATCCGGCTTGAAACTCTTTGATTCCGATCTTGAATTTTTTACTCGGCTTTAAAAAAAATGTGGGATTTAATATCCCCTTAATTTAAATAATGTTTACATCGCCGAAATGAAGCCTGTTGGCTCTTTATTTTAAATAACCACCTAATGTATTCTTTACTTGGATTCTTAACGAATACTTTATTATTTAAAGTATTTCTGATGTCTATTCCTTGTGTTTTGCCATATTAAGAATGTCATCTGCAAGGATGTTACGTGGATTTACTTACGGACAAACGAGTTTCTGTCATTACATCAGAAATAGCATTGTAACGAACACAGAAGGCAGATCTTGCTAGATGAATTCACATCACAGATAACATGTACAGGGATCTGTAAATAAAAAAAAAAAATAAATAAATAAACGAATTAGCTAAGACTTGCAGGTGTGTGTGTGTGCGCGCGCGCGAGTGCGAGTGCGCGCGTGTGATCGCTCATTTAATCATCATTTTTATGAAACAGTGTATCTATGCTGGAGCCTCCATGAGCTTCGTACATAGCGAGAAAGTTTTTTCAGCAGGAAAAACCCTTCCAATGTATGTACTCCTGGCCAATTTGTCTGGTTGCTAGATTTTTTCACCCCCCCCCCCCCCAAACAAGCAAACTGGCCAAGAGAACAAATGTAATTTATACATTCCAAAGCTTCAAAACTGCCTCAAATATTTAACAAATTTTCGTTTATTTTTATTTATTTTTATTTTTAAATTTAGATGTCTAGAAATTAATTCCAATAAATTTTTAATAATTATAAACATATAACAAAAAGCCTTATTTTGGATTATCATTGTTAATTTAAATATCATTTGAAAAAAAAAAGTACTTATTTTATAATTATTAAACCAATATGGAAAAACCAAGGTATAAAGCTGGTAAAGCTACAGTTTGGTAAGCTAAATTATAAAAAGTGATGGTATTAAAGATTTATCTCTTTTTATAGACAAATAACTAAAACTTGAAACGTTTATAATTTCGATATTGAGTTTATGAGAATACAGCCTTCGGTAGGGCCAGTTATATTCTCATAAAATTCGAACATTTTTAAATTTCAATTATTTGGCTATAAAAAGATGATGGATTTTTAATATTCTCATTGAATATTACTTCTAAAGAAGTTTTACAAGGGATTCGAAAAGTTTAGAACTTATGTGATGAATTTTGACACTGCACTACTTAAAATATACGATCTCGTACGAATCTGAATATATTCTCGTCTTTTTAATGCGCTTTGCTTCTGCTCATTTGGAAGTTTACAATATATAATTTTCAAACACAAACTACGACAAGCAATGAAATTTTTGTGATTCTTATTACAACTGAGTCTTAAAATAGTACTGTTAGTTAAGTACAATTCTTAAGTAATCAAACGCAAATTCTGTTTACTTTGAACATTTTCAGATTACTTCAGATACTTAAACAAATTCAAAATGTAAATAACATTTATTGGTTGACAAAAGTACTTCAAAGCACCCGGATTTAAAGTACAATTTCGAACACATTTCCTTCAAGTATTGATCAACGGAATTATAGCATTTAATTTATAAAAAAACCGGAATTATGGCATTCAAAACGAAATAAGATATTTAATATTATAGTAAATAATAAATAAATAAATAATTAATATACATATATATATATATATATATATAAATATAAATACATTTAAATAAAATAAATAATAAATAAAATATTTTTTATTAAAATTAAAGAATGCTTTCAAAAAAAAAACATATTACTCGCAATAAAGTTAAAAATAGAGAAATCAGGCTTCGTTTTTATTAATTATAGTTAAATAATTAATTACAATTATAAGTGAAGGCGCATTGCAATTGTGTAATTATAATATATATAATTTATGATTAGCAATAATCTTTAATCTTGTATTTTTATGTTTTTATTGACGTTCTCTAATTTTCTTTAGCTTTGAACAGACGTTTTGTACATATACAAGACTTACCAGTTTTCCAGAATGCCAACAGATCTCTTTAGAATAAATGCAAACAAGCAGACGACGAATAAGATATAAAATGTTATTCGTCTGCTTGTATTCGCGTCTCTAACGCAAATGTAAATATTTGGGATTATTATCAGAATATTAGTTCAGTACTATACCGTTGATATTTGAAAACAAACTAAACAAATTAAAGGCATCATTTAAAGATATTATAGATAATCAGTTACCTCGTTTCGCGAATGGGTCTGGAAAAGCATGAAATTCTGAAGTAGTTTCTAATATAGGAGGGAACGGCAATTTAGATGTGTTATAGTAAAACTAACTTACCCATGAGTTCGATGTTTCCCTGCGAGGAGCAAAATTTTTTCTGCTAGCAGCCCTGAGGAATGTTAACTGCAATGCAGATACCAATGTCGGGGATATTAATAATATTTTTACTTATTGAATAAATTATAAGTGTCTGTTGTGCCAACTTCCTCATAATATATTTAATATCCTGATGTTAGGAGATAATGTTTTCACTCACTGAATAAATTACAATTGTCTATCGGTCTATTTCATCAAATAAGCCCTGTATGCTTAGAATTCGAGCGTTTTGGGAAAACTGTACGTCTGTGATGTTATATAATTTTCATGCCCACTTCTACTGTTAACGAGATTCTGTTATCGTTGCTATGGTAATCACTTTGTCTGACTTTCATTCTAATTTAATTGAAAGGTTTTTTTTTTGTGTGTGGTGTTTTGTCATTTTTCCATAATTGAAGTGGGAAGCAGACAACAAACTCACGTAATAGCTGTCTAGGCACGTTATGACTAAAAAAAAAATATCTGACGCAGGAGGCTATGGCAAGCAGAATTTTACTTCTTTAAGTTGCCAAAATTAAAAAATATATATATATATATATATATATATATATATATATATATATATATATATTTATTTTTTTTTTTTGAAAAAATTAAGTGTTATAACGGCCATGAATCTCGGATTAATTTTTATTTTTTTATTTTTATTTTTTGGTTTCTTATGAGCTACATCAACTAATAAAAATAAATAATATAACTGAAATTTCTAGAGTATAAAATAAGCGGTTTTGAAATCTTTAATGTAACATAAACACAAAATCACTTGCTCCAATTCAGAATGTCTTGAATGATTTCACATGGGGTCAGAAAGCGATTATCTCTCTTCAGTCTATCAGAAGGCCAAGATACCTTTGAAGATAGAGACAGAGAGCCTCTGTATATCTTCCGGAAGGTGCCAGTTTTCACGCAGACAATTTCTGATTCACTCATCGACAAAGATGAGTGAGTGAAGATGGAGTCAGGCATCGTCCTTTAAACAATGGCAGACAGGGGAATATTACACCAAGACGGTGTCTGACCAGTATATTTCATTAGACAAAGGTTGCAGATACACCATGTAATCATCTATGTGTCGAATGGCATTTTGAAGCATTTGAAGTGGAAGTTGCGGCGCACGGCGCACTTGAACTTACTTGACTTTTTTTTTTTTTTTTTTTCCAAATAGCACATGCTGTTTTCAGCATAATCTTGAGTGTGTTTGTAAAGAGTTGTTCCACGCACATAAAGATAAAAGTACATATACGGATATTTGAATCTTCAAGGCGACAAGGATCGTCTGTAATTATTCTACGTGGGGGGTGCTGAAAAGTTGCGATGATCACCATGAAGAAATTGAGGTAGAACCATGTTCTAAGTGCTTATCAGAACTTTTCAGCCCCCCCCCCCCAGCTCCATATCTTAATGCCGAATGTATGGAACAAGATTTACTTACTATAACTCCCCCCCCCCCCGCAGCCGCTGAAAAGACAGAGACAACACAGAAAGATGGAACAGACTTGAACAATAGGGTTCCCAGTTAATTTTTTTTTAATTTATTTTTAATAATAATAATAATAATAGCAATCCCAATTAGAGCAAATCATGGCTGAATATTAATGATATTGTTTCCTATTCACGATTAAAAACTATATTCGTGATAATGGGATCTGACAAGCATCGACGCTTTATTTATCAAAATAAACTTTATTTAAGACATTATTTCAAAACTTAAACACAATATAAATATACGTAAACAGATTTGCTAATGGTTAACGATCTCTGTATTTTCTTTTTTTATTATTAAATTCTGGACTTTGTCATCGGGCGGACAAGATTGAACTATTCCACTGGTTTCGCTCTAGTGTCGATAGTATCCATGACAATCTAATCCATAATAACCTAAGCCATCAGCACCGAGTCCTCCATCTTGGCGATAATTGTTTTCGTTTCTAGTTACTGTCACTCTAAAAACAGTAGAACTTTTATAGGTACGGATTGTACTTGAGAAAGGTCAGACGTAAAAGAACTGATCCCGTGTCCCAATTTCGGTAACATTGCTCGAAGTTGTTGGTCAATGTACTAGGTTAATTTTCCATCTGTCCTTCACACGACTTTGCAGTCCAGCCATGTACAATTCACAATAAGAGTTATCAGCTCCGATCGCTAGAGGGCAGGCCAAACTTAAAGTTCCATGATTATTTTATCAGTAACGGTACAGTGAAATTATTCAAATAGTCAGTGATTACGCAACATTAATAATGTAATGAAACTGAAGTGTTTATGAAAGAAATTAATTTTCTTAATAAAATTTTAGTTTAATTATAAATTAATATTAAAAGTTTCAAAATTATTTAATATCTGAAGAGTAACATGTAATAATACCTAGTATCTTAATACACCTTTATTTAATTAATATGATTATTTCTTTTCTGCAATTGTTCCTAGGCGAAAAATCCACTAATGAGATTCGAGAGTTTTGAGTGTTTTTGCCTTAAGGGAGCAATTTGAGTCTCCGGGGAAAGGGCTCTCCGGCACGGCCCGCGTGAATGCTTTTCCTCGGAATATGAGCGGCTCTGCTTGCTGGTGGCGTGTGGGTGGAAGGCCATCGCTGAGTGAAGCCAACGCTGAGATTGACGGTCTTTTGGCCACTATTGAGTGGTCTAGGGATCGTCCGAATTTTTAGAGATTGGCTTTACTTACACATCGCCAATGAAGTTCTAACTGAGGCTCGGCTATTGCTGTTACCCTCCTGCCATGATCAGAGCTTTAATAGCTCATAACACCTTATTCCTACATTGTCCTCTACAGATAATGGGGAAGATGAAAAGCATTATTGCTTCGCCCCTTTAAGCCTGTACTTATAAGGGCTTTCGAAGTTTTCTTTCCCATTGCTGATTTGAAGTTTTCTTTCCCGTTGCTGATTTCTGTAATCTTTTAGTACATAACGAAGTAAGTTTGATGTTCAATTCAGCTCTCTGCGGTGAGGAGATAGCGAGTTATGAAAACGGCACCTGACTTTGTTTTTGTTTCTGATTAGAGCAAGGATTTCTTCTGGAAGTAGGTTTACTTGAACTCGGGTGGAAACAGAAGAGGCTGCGGCTAAGCCAGTATGAATTTTGCTTTCTAGGTTGTTGACTGCCGCGTCAATTTCTTCACGGGAGGATATATTTGGTACTGAATCTATGATAGTGTTGATTGTAGCCTTGAATTTTGCGAAATTAGTAAAGGACTGACTGGGAATGAGTTCTGGATCCTCTCTCAGTTTTAAAAGTACGGGGTTGCAGTCTGAACTGAAGTCGTTAACCACTTGCAGCTGGAACTGATGAAATGTGTTTTTGAATATGGCTATATCTAATAATAATCAGAGATAATGATATATCTAAAAATAATCAGAGATAGCAGAGTTTTGCCTGGAGGGTTATAAACGGAATATATTTTTAAAATGATTCTGCTGATTTGGTGTGTGAGGAAACCACTGAGGCGTACGATCTGTTACTTGTAGAAGCACGCAAAGGGTTTTACTGCGTAGGAGGTGTAGCATGCTTCTGACTTGATGGAACTCCTGTTTCTCTAACTTTAGACAGATTAGATGGATTAGATGAGCAACCTTTGTAATTCGCCGGGTGCGGCCCACCGCACTTTGCGCATTTAGCGGGAGTAGTGCGTGGTTTAAAACATGTATGAGACCGATGATTGCCTCCACATTTAACTCATTTATACTCTGCTCTACAAAGCTTCTGCCCATATTTCTGGCAGCTGTGGCACTGACCTGCAAGGTCAAGTTGAGAGGACTCAAATCCTCTTCAAAAAGAATCTGCAAGTGTTCCTCAAGGCTCGTTGCTCTCTCCGCTGCTTTTTAACATCTTTGTTGCTGACGTCCGTAGCACGACATCAATCACCATAGCTTGCTATGCGGACGACATGGCAATATGATCTGAGATCTCTCAGATCCGAGTAGATCTCTCAGACCGTACTTAGCCGCGCAGCGCTTACAAACTGAAGCAGCAAACCTAGAAAAATGGCTCACTGAATGCTTTCAAAAGCACTGCCATTCTCTTCACAAGACAGAAGGCATCCCACTACGGAGAAGTCAAACTTTTTAACACGGCTATCCCATGGAAATCCAGCACCAAATATCTAGGTATTCAACTAGATAACCGTCTCAACTTTAACTCGCACATCGATTATGCCTGCAGCAAGTCAAACTCCCCAATTATGCAACTTTACTCTCTTCTCAACCGAAGAAGCCGTGTCAGCACCGAAAACAAACTACGGATCTACAAACCAATCATCAGACCCACATTGACTTATGGATCACCGGCTTGGGATCACACCTCCCTTGGCAACAGATCTTCCAGAACAAATGTCTCCGTATGATATTCAATGCTCCGTGGTTTTTTTCAGGAATACTCTCCTCCACCGTGACGTTGGCATTCCGGATATTCACACGTTTCTCCGTGATACTGCCATTACCTATTTCACCGAAGCAGATATTCATCCCAATCAACTCATTCGAGAGTCTTCTAACTACGATGAAAACGATAGATGGAAAAACAAGCGGCCCTGCTCATCGGTACAGATGTTCCCACACTGCCCTAAAATGGGTGAGCCAGGTGCTCGATAAACTCTCATTAAATCAAGCCATTTTTCATAGAGATAAAGGGATTATAATCCACGGGATTGAGGTCCATCCAGCCACAAAAGTTATTAGTATTAGTTAGGGTTTTGAATGCCTTGATGTTAAGATCGCAGATTTCCTTAACTTGAACTATAACAGAGTTGGTATAAATAGACATAAACAAAATTTGTTATAAACAGAAATAAAATGACAAAAACTGTAATAATACTCAGGAACATTGAAAACATATTTCAGCTATTTAGGCACAGCTTTTGTTTATTGAATATTGCAAAATAAATGTGCAAGTAGATACCATAATTTAACAAAGCTGGTATGATAGGGAGTCAACTGAATCCTAAATCATATGGAATAAGAGAGAAATTTGTCAAAACGGCTGTATGCATATAATGCGGTGTTCAGACTAGTTTCAACTTAGGGTTTGACGCCTGAGTTAGAAATTAAAAGCTGATCAAAGATTAGAGACAACACATCAATGGCAGAACCATATAACAAATGAAGATATCAGAAAGAAATTCTATATTGCTGACATTCAGGAATGAGTGAACAGAGCTAATCTAAAGTGGAAGGGTCACTTAAATGGGAGAGGAATACGTAGCAGAAGAGATGTTTGACGACTAAAAAAATACCCAGAGAAAAGATCAATAAGTAAGTGGATTGATTCAATCAGAAGGGAATTAGAGGACGGACATATAAGTGATGATTTTGGAGAAAATTTATTGATAGGTAGAAGACTGATGTAACAACAATAATAACTAAATGAAATCGTTTATTTCATTGAGGATATTTAGCGGGCTCTGTATCCCATACGCTACAAAACGCTTGATCCCAAGAACAACAAAAGCGTATTCGTTATTTGACTCATTCGGGAGTCAAATAAATGCAGCCTTCTTAATGTTTTTTTTTTTTTTTTCATGTAAGACATAAATATATCAATAAGATGGGATTGTAAAGCCATGTGTGATACTGAGTATGTTTCCTTACTTGCTTATAAAGTTTGTCTATCAGCATGCAGACATATCAGTTAAAATTAATTATGTGGTATGGTTAAAAAAGAAGTATCCACTTCGGTACACGCGTTGCTGTGAGAGAGAGAAGGCTTTCGACTGCATGCACGTTAATAGAATCGCACGTGTAGAGTCTACGCCATTAGCTGTAGCAATGGTGTTGACGTTGGAATAAAACACGTTTATTGTTGAGAATTCATTTCGTTCATACGGAGTTGGTAGAGCAATAGTCTAAGCCTACAGCATGTTTGTGTTCAGTTTGTTCATTGTTTCGTCAGCGTTACACAAGTAATTGTGTCATCATTGCCTTAATGGAGAGGTTCCGACGTACCGGAAGTGTTCTGCCGCAATACAAAGAGCATTCGAGAGAGACCATGAACACAAATGAGAATCACGGGATATGCTAGAGCAAGCAAGTGTTAATTTCCGAAACGCAGGTCATCAGATGGATCAGTAGTTTACGTGTAGCAACGGACTACGCTGCACGGTGGGAATACTTTGCACGCGTGCTGACCCACGCAGATATACGAGAGTGGTCTGAAAAGTTCTCGGCCTAACAATGAAAAAACGAATTTATAATTTCAAAATTATTTATGTTTTTCAACATAATCTCCCTTAAGACTAATTCATTTATTCCAGCGATGGTCTAGCACCATCATCCCGTCCCTGTAGTGGTTCTCAGTAAGATCTACAAAATACCCCCTCTGCAGCTGTAATCACCTCTTGATTCGAAGAAAAAAACTGACCAGCGAGGAAGAGTTTTAGTTTTGAGAAGAGACAGAAGTCACAAGGGGCCAAGTCTGGGGAACAGGGTGGATGGTCCAACAATTCAGAGTGCAGATCCCTTAATTTTCCCATTGCCAAAGCATCTTTGTGGGCAGATGCATTGTCCTGATGAAAGATGATTTTTTTCTTCTCCAAACCGGGTGTTTTCTCACGAATGTTTTCGTCTAGTCTAGTTAAAAGATCGGAATAATCCTCCCCCGTTATTGCTTTACCCTTTTAATGGTAATTAATAAACAAAATGCCTTTAGCATCCCAAATCACTGATGCCATGATCTTTCCTACTGATGGAACCGACTTTGGCGCTGAAGAACCGGCTTCTGTCCACTGTTTTGACTACTGTTAGCATTCTGGTGTGTGATGGTGAATTCAAGTCTCATCCATAGTAATAACTCGACGCACCAAATCAGTTTTATTCTGCAAGTGCGTTTTTGATCTGCTGTGAGCAAGCAAGGCACCCATCTTTTGCCCAAAGCTTTTTCATTTGCAATTCTTCATATAAAATATATCCTACACGTTCTTTTGAAATGTCCGTAGTCTCAGCAGTTTCACATACGTTGACTCGCCGGTCAACCAATACTATATCGCGCACTCAATCAATGATTTCTGGTGTTGTTATACTTTTTTGGACGTCCTTCACGTTGTTCATCTTCAAAGCTGGTACGGCCACGTTTAAACTCGGCAGCCCATTTCTTAATTGTCGAAAATGAAGGAGAAGAGTGCCCATAAATATTTATGAACCTCGAATGAATTTCTTTTGGTGTTAAACCTTCTTTTAAAAGAATTTCATAACTGCACGATACTGAATTTTGTCCATTCCAAGGGATACATACAACATGTTTGATTCAGAAAGCTGTATGAAACAAACTATTTGATAGAATGACTTGCAGTTTCACATGGATGCTTATGACAGATGTACCAACTCAGAAAAAAAAATCTTGCCGATAGTGCTTCCATCTATGGTCGAGGCCGAGAACTTTTCACTCGTATATCATGATGTTTCACGTGCCGAAACTGCAGTGTGCTTGTGTATGTGTGTGTGGGGGGAGGGGAATAAGTCTGTAAAGAATTTTTCATGTTCTGTTTGAACAGATGCGCACATTGAAGTGATTATGATTGAAGTGGTCAATCTGAAGGTGTGATTCTCAGAAGGGGGGGGAAGGATTTGTCTATAAACTACCGTTATTCCTACAGCTTTTTCTGCATTACCCACGCTACCACTTCAACTGTTCAATGTTTTTATTAGGTATGTGTCAGAACTGACCGAGAATAAAAAAAAAAATTGTTTCATTTTGTAACAACTTAGATGTGATGTTTTTCTTTAAATTACAGACTTCAATTTTTTTTTCTTTTCAGGTGTACCTGCGCAGCTTTTTCATATCACTATAAACTGTACCAAGTTATACGAAGCCATGTATCTCAATGTTTCACTCGAATTTGAAATTTCATGCGTATCTCCGAAATTCATTTATAGCAAACTACACTCTGTGGTTAACTATATCCAATAATTAAACTTAGTGATAATAAATGTTGGCAGCTACTAACAGTGGTGTACAAAGCTGTTGTTCTCTTGATTGTAGGCTAGAGAAGGTGTCCTGACGTATTCTGGGCCAGCTTGATAGCATAGTTCCATAGGTCGAGTGCGAACGTGACCCAGGCATCGACTGGTGGATGCCGCGTTCCACGTGATCCCACACAGGCTCGATTGGATTGAAATCAAGAGATGTAGGAGGCCATGGACTTATATATGTTCTTCTAACTATAATTACACAATGCGAGTCTTCTGATGGTGGGCGTTGTTTTTCTGAAAGAATCCAGATTCGTTGGGCCACAGCGCAAAGATATAAAGAAATACCTGGTCTGAAACAATCACCAGATAAGATTTGCATGTTGAGATGTATACAGTTGGAGGATGAGAGAATCCAGAAACGAGAACCATTTCCAGGCCAGAAACAAGCTGGGTGATTGTAACTGGATGAAAGTCTGGTTGGCCAGAAACAGGCTGGGTGATTATAAGTTTTTGTTTCATGAGTGCCTACCTTTGTTATTTCTCTCACACACCTGTTTGGCTGATATATCCTCTCCCATTATGTAATTTAAGACAGCAGCATCCTTGATTCTCTCTGATTACACATGATTAAGTAATAATAATGCCATATTCATTTCTAACATGTTTGTTTTTCATGAGCTTCTGCCATTGATCCCATATATTCAGCCTCATAATTTTCTTAATAAGTTTTAGATCCGTGAAATCTTTGGTCTTATGTCAATTTTTTTCCCAACTGAATAATGATTGCACCATCTCAAATCCACCTTATATAACAATCAGTAATAAAATGTCAACAACAGTCCATGGAAACAAAAAAGTTTCCACCTGTTAATAATACTGAAAAGCTAAAAGAATTAATTACTGCTAATTTATTGCTTGTGTTTTGCAAAATCTGTGTTCCTTCACAAAATGCGCTGTCAGATACGAAAATGCGTCACCGAATAGATTTCGCATTTTCCGATGCAGCGAATCCAACATTTTTATATCGAATCTCAGGAGAAATATCCAGCAACACACATTGGCGAACAAAAATATCCAATAGTGGATATTTTTGTCGCCAATACAACGAAATAATGGCTAAAATTTCTGTGACCCCGTACCACAAGAAAATGGACTTTCACTAATTGTTCGTCTGTAAGTATTTAATCATGCAGAATATGTCAATGCTTATCCACAATGGAAGATTTTTCTTTGATGTTTGTCTAAGATTTTATCGGGTTCGAAATTACAGAAATCGATTGATATTATGTTATTTGTTTAACAGAAGATCATCACAAAAATGGCTTCCCATTTTCGTGAAGTCAATTAATCCAATTGGAAATATCTCATAGGTTAAGCACTCATTATTTCGATATCAGCCATCATGGAGCGCATCGAAACGTGCAATTATTTGTTGAGTAGCATATTTCAAGAACCGAGTGCGCTGTCCAACTAGTCTTCATCGCCCCTGGTCCACTGTCATTAATCTCACTAAATTTTATTGTTTTACGAAGTATGAAATTGACTTATCAGTCTTAATTAATTTTGAGATGCTTGAAGGTTCCGGATTTTCCACAGTCTTTCTTTCATAATGCTATTCTAAATGACTTCATCAGTCCATCAGTGTGTGTGATCCCTCATTTGAAATCTATTTTGTGCAATAATTACACTGAGTTGCTTCCTCATTTTTAGATTTCGTA
This sequence comes from Typopeltis vanoorti, assembly GCF_054136105.1. Classification (NCBI taxonomy): domain Eukaryota; kingdom Metazoa; phylum Arthropoda; class Arachnida; order Uropygi; family Thelyphonidae; genus Typopeltis; species Typopeltis vanoorti. The sequence goes on from NC_143566.1 coordinate 86,366,568, forward strand.
AAATGTTTTCAATTTTGAATCAGTTATTTTCATTTCGAAGACAAAATGAAAATGCTGAAGTGAAAATTACGAAATTAATAAATAAAATTAAAGTTATGAATAATTTTATCTTAGTAACAAGTTACTGACAAATACGTTCCGTAATCGTAACGAACTTGAAATAATCATCTATAATTTATACGATACAATATTCATTTGACTAAAATTAATGATTGCAGTAAACTCGACAAATCTGACGCGAATTGTTTAATATATAACCGAAATAAAATGCATTAATAATTTTAAAAATAATTGCACGAAATCAACGCGTGCAGAAATTCCACGATGAGATCACGTGATACATAAATATTACGAACAGCATATTATGTAAACTTTTCGGAGATTCCAGCATCGATATTTTTTTTATTGACACGTGCAAGGTACGGCACGGATTTTGAGGCGAATATGGAGCATCGTGGTACATGTACTTTATCAAAGCGTTTTCATATTTATATTTAATTTGATTAAATATAAAAAACAAAAACAAATAAACGTTACTGAAAGAAAACAAACAAAAATATTTAGTACTGTTCCTTTGTATCTTATATAAAATCTCCATATCGGAGAGTACAATATTTCCCCCTCCCCACATACAATATCATTTTAAGAAGACTAATAAAGTTATGGGGCACGAGAGATTAATTTAATTATAATAGAAGTAAGAGCGCATTCCTAATGCTTAGGTTTACGAGCATTTAACAATGGTTATTAAAACATGGAATGGCCACTAGATGGCGAAGAGAGAGCTGTGTTTATCGTGATCGCTGTGAAAAGACAACTGTAAAAGTATATATATATATTTTAAATTATATTAATTTAAATTAAAATATATATTAATTTAAATTAAAATTATATATATATATATGTATTAAATATATATATATATATACAGGGTGTTCGGGATAAATTTGACATATTTATAATTAATTATATTTTTCCGTAAGTTACATGTATTAACACACACTTCTCTTCATTTAAAAGTTTGGACCCTTCTTCATTCACATACAAGATGTCAGAAAGGATGGATAGCTGGAACCCACCTGAATCATGGAAGAGAATAACTTGTATCATGATGATTCGTGCCCGCCATCAAAATAAGGATATTACGACTGCTGCCCAATGCTCCCTGAATACAGTAAAAACAATCAGGCATGAACTAGAGACTTGCAATGGTGACTACGAGGATGTAGCAAGAAGAAAGATCCCTAGCAGACGATCTGATTGCGTTCGTACAGCAGAATTCCTCGCAAATCTGCAGGAACAGGTGTTGAAGAACCCTGGCATTGGAATTCGGGCTTTGTTCGTGGAGTTGCTAACTGTAGTCAAGCCCTGGATAACAAGGGTAGGCAATGGTAGGCCGTATGTATGGCAGCAGGATTCGACCCCTTGCCACACCTCTGGGAAAAGTCAAAAATGGTTGTCTGAAAATTTCTACGACTTCACCAGTCCAAATGTTTGGCCTCCAAACTCCCCAGACCTTAACCCCATGGATTATGTTGTATGGGGCGCAGTTGAAAAAGACACCAATCGCACTTCCAGTAATACAAAAGCCCAGTTAATGGATAAAATTAAAACAGTTTTTGCGGCCCTTCCCAGGGAGACTGTAGCATCAGCTTGTTCGAGGTTCCGAAGCAGAATTGAAGCTGTGATCGATGCTAATGGTGGTTATTTTGAGTAAATCTTGTTGATAGTATTGTAATTAACTCTGCCTGTAATGTTTTTTTGTCAATTCATTAAATTTAATAGATACAAAGAAGATTTTCTTTTTCCTTACGAAACTGTCAAATTTATCCCGAACACCCTGTATATATATATATATTGAACGTACGAGGAATGAAGTGATGAGAATTACGGATTTGCATGGGAATGTGAGAAAGAATAGGACGAAAGATTTGAAAGCAATATCGAATGATTTGAGATTGGCAATGTATGGAGATTCGATGATAAGAGGTGTGGTGAACTGAAAAGGTTCGGGGAGAAAAAATCCGCTTGCCCGTGAACGACTAACTCGGGAACAGGTCGAGAATAGGCTAAGAAAATGTTCCTCTAGTTGGCGACTAGAATCGAACCCAAGTCTTTCGTCGTGCGGTCGAGCGCTGTGGGGTACAAACGCCACTTCTACTGAGCTACACAAACCTATGCCATTTTCTACAGCGGTAGGAAGAAATGCTTCTAATGCCCTTTAAAAAGGACATTGGAGTGTCCTCTAGATAATGTCTTCTAGAAATGAAAAATGGAGGAAGGCAGTTTCTAGTGAATTAGCAGAAACTTAAAAAATACTTAAGGAGTTAAGTGCAAGAAATAATTTCAACACGGATTTAGATTACACCAAGATCAAAAATAACTTCATTGGAAGTTGAGAAACCTAAGCTCTGGTTATAAGATTTGTCGCAAAATCATTATTCTACTCTACGAGATGTTCCTGACACATCCAGGAATCTCAAACACACCGAGCTCATCTCGTAGACCTTGCCTTTCTTCAGTGAGAGCAATCGATTTGTATACGCTGCTTCAAACATGTCACGTTTCTTCATATTCTTCTTGACGTGAAATTTCAAGTGATTCTTTTGTCAAACTCTTGCAAAATCCTGTCACCGAATATCGCGGCTAATGATAAGTAAACGAACATCTTTTTTAGGATTGTCAGCAGCCATTTCTATACACTGAAATATGTTTTAATTATAGTTTTATTTAACTAAAGTTTAAGGATGTTCGTAGAATTCCTTCTAGTTAGTAATCTCGCTCTATAAATAAAGAAAACTTTACAATCCCGGCATGATATAAGCAACCGACCTTCAGATGAAAACACTCTCATAAATAATATTTGCATTTGCAACGTATATCGGATTCGATTCATGGTCGCGAATTCTAGTCCAACTCTTGCTGTCGCTTCGAAACTGGATAGTTTCGAAGAAACTTTCGAATGAGACTGTTATTTGCGCTGACTGAAGATAATCCACAGCCGATAGTTCTGCAACATTCCCATTTTCTTAAGAAAATGTGGATGATGGACGACGAAGGTCATTACTATTCAGCCAAAGAGCTTTCTTAAACTGCCAACCTTTTCTTCAAAGCAGTTTTAACTGCTAAAATTAAACCTAGAAAGGATATTCCATGCACTATATTCCATTCCACGATATACCCCATCATAACTGACTTAAAGAGACGAAGTAACTGCTCCAAACATAATCCAAAAACTATCATAATAACGCTTATAAAATATATTTGGGATATTCAATATTGGAGGGATTTAAGTTCTTTCACTTCGTTTGAAAACCTAGCATAATAATTGAAACAAAGTTTAAGCCGAATCCAAGTCTTTTTCTGCCATCCGAGTTTGAAATCTTCCGTCTACTTCTATTCAAGTATTCTACATTAATATCATCTGTCATTAGTAATTGAGCTAAGAATGATGTCTGTTTTCGATTTTTAATATTTCTTCCTGATTTTGCGTATAAACATAATGAATATCCTTTCTATAGAACACATACTTACGTAGTTTAGTCATAAAAAGCTAAATATACTAGTATTATAAATTACATTCCTGATTAATTAGCAGTCATCAATTTTGAAGGAAATTCATTACTTTGAGATAATTGTTTAAAATGTTTATAAGGATTATTCGATAAAAAAAGGTCCTGCAGAGTAAAGTAATTGATACGTAACATTTTATTTATTTAGCCCTCCTTTACCCTCCCGAATTCGCTATCTGTTTAGTCGGTCTTCGCCCGACGCCTCATCCTCTTCCATCTCCTCAAACATCTGGGGGACTACAACAGTACCTGCCCCTCTCCGTTCTACTGCTGCGAAAGTTGACCATAGACGTAGACACCGACAGCATTGCTTTGGGTATTCCTAATTAATTAGTAGCCTAAATACTCTAAAACGAATTCTGTGGATCTACTGGAATCGGATTCTGCTCACAAACAGAAGTCTTTTATAGAAATTGCCGGGATTTCCATATTATGACGTCATAATGAAGTTCCTTTTTAATTATTAATGATTACTTCTTTTGATAATTTTATTGTTAGTTTCTTTCGCGTGTGATGATACGTACTCTGTACACTATTAATGATTGTGTGGCATATCTTCTATATCATCAATTATAATTGGATCTCCGATGCATCTGTCTTCGCTCACCTTTTAATATAGCAGAGTTTTTCTCTCCGAAAACTAAGGATTTTCCACCTTCCTGACGTCAGATTGAGCAGAGGATATGCAATTAATATACTGAATTGCTATTCATGGGCGGTAGATGGCGAATATGAAGTATTGTAGTCGGTCGGTTGTGGTGAAGAGTAAACTTCTGGTGATGAGTCCTTAAACTCCTTTTTTTGGGGGGGGGGTGATTAGATATGACATCTAATCATCCCCCAAATAATTGGAAGAACACAAATAGCACAATGCTTCCTTGTTCGTTTAGCAGGGATAAGAGAAGATGCTTGAAAATATTTGGGTTTCTTCTCTTTGGATAAGATTTCCGATTATCCAATCCTTAACCCTCTCAGGGATCTACTATCCCTAAATGTATGCTAACAACCTTTCAGGGAAGAGATTCGCACGCACAAAACTATTTTTCCTAAATGATGGAATCGTTTTCAATTTCACCATTTTTGAAAATTGCTTTCGTTTTCAATTCCTACATTTATCGTAACATCAAATCTGCCTTTAAAAAATTAATTTGATTTTGCATTTAGTGAAAGAAAACACAAAAAACGAAAACCAAATATACTGTTTTTCTCCAAACTTCCACGTCACGTGTTTCACAGAACTGCCATATTCTACTGTGGAAAAGGTGGATGCCAGATAGGTGATAAGTACTTAAAAAACAATCGTTTTCCTTGCGTTTCAGACGTCATTAAATAAAGATATAAATAAAATTTATATAAGCATATATGGTAAATGAATTATTTTAACAGAATAAAAATATAATCCAATAAAATAAAATTATAAATTATATACATTTATATTATATTTTTTAAATAAAAAAATGCCTTTAATTCCCTTATTAGGAGTAGTCGAGGCCATATTAGTCCTATCTAGCTTTTGGAGAGTGAGTGTGTAGTTTATTCTCCACTGGCAGCCAATCAGAGAGAGTTGGCCCAAGATTAATTGTAAGCTGCACCCCACAAAGAGATGACTGACATGTTTCTTCATCTCGTGGTCCATAATGCTAACACAATATTTTGAACGTCTGAAATAGTATGGGTCTGAACAGCACCCAATCAACAAAATCAAAGCTTTAACTGCTGAATATCTAAGTAGCATTAATAAACATAATTTTGAATATTTTTTTGAATGTGTGTATTATTATGCCCATTTTTAAATAATTTACTGATGCAGTACGAAGTTTTTCTTCTTTTGATTACTGCAGCCTGCTTCTACAAGCCCAATCGTCTTCTTCCTACTAAAAGGACAGAAACTCAAACGAATTTCCTCTAGGACACGAAGAATCTTTATAAAAGCTTTTCAACTTAAGGTAAGTTAGCCGGTCTCATGCAGAGATGGCAGCTTTTTGTTGTTGTTTTTTCGGAAACTCGAGAATTTTATCTCTCAAGACAGACAAACCAACCACAGAACACACGCAGTGAACAGATATGGCAGACTGCTGGAATAAGGAAATTATCGCAAAATCGAGAATTTTCTCGATTTTGCGATAATTTCAGATACATTCGATGAATTTGAAAGTCGCATTTAAACAAATAATTACTTAAATAACAAAATGGGGCGCTTGTGATTATCAACATGTATGAGTTACAAGACAGTGCAGTAGTCTAAAATATTAGTTTCTACAAAGTTATTTAACCTGCTTATTTAACTAATTCATCTAAAATATTTTATTTTATCGTAACAAAACGAAAACACCAACAAAGAATTATTGATGGAAAAATTAAGCATTAATTTAGAAGTATCAAGAAAACTGTCTCAGTTGCAAACTAAAGAATACTTTTGACTTCGCCTAACTTTATTTAATAATTTTTCATAATAATTTTAGAAAGTGTTTTGTAATTCTCTAAAGAATACTTAATTTTTTAAAAATATTTGTAAAATTTTAAAGTATTAAAAATAATATTTAAATTTAAAAATAATTTTATACGAAATTCTATTAAAAATTCTATTAAAATTTAATACGCTTTACTAACGTTAATCCTATTAAAAATAGATTAACGTCAGTAAAAGGTTGAGTTTAATCCTGTTAATGAGCACTTTGTTTATTCTAGTTTTCATAATGCTCAACATTGATGCAAACACGCGGTTTAGTGTCATTAAGATTTCATTTAATACAACAATTGATTATTTGCGTTCACTTATATCAATGGACTGATAACCATTAGCAAAGTCGCTATGTCTTTAGCAAAACATGTAAAATTTATTTTCGGTCACATTTTACAATTTGTAATCATATCGTTGCAATGCCAAGGTTCACACGATCCAATTGAACTTTGTCATTTGTCATGAGTTGCTGTTTTTATTTTCTGAGTTTCATCTGTTTTACGTGCGTGAAGTGTGAACTGGCGTGTATAGGACACCGATATAGACGAGTGAATTTCTATAAAATAATAAACAACACGTATAATTCAGGTGTGATTCTTGCATTATATTATTATGCTAATATATACTGGCATACAAATCAAGAGAATAATCGCACGAAGTGATATAATAGCCCAAACAGTCATTCTAAGTACTTTGATGAAGTCTGGATGATCTTTTTGAGGTGGAAGAGCTCAATCTTCAAGCAAGTCAACGTATCTTTTGAGACAGTGAGGGAGTGGAAGTACTTGAACACCCACTGGAAGCTGCCAATTATCATGCAGGTACGCCGGCATAAATGGTTGAGTTTTGATGGATTGAGAGATCGTTCCTTCAGCAATGATAACCAATGAAAAACATTGTCCAGGAGCCGTCTAGCAGAGAAATAACCTAGATGGTTTTGTGATTCTTGATAGATCAAGTGATCGTAGTCGATTGCCTTTTAATGGATTGGATTGAGTGTTGAGGGATCGAAAGACCAATAATTTGAGCACACTTCACATTGTCTATGATCATACTGATTATTTTCTCTTCAGCATTGTTCAGTTTATCAACAGCTGATCAAATTTCTTCCGGTAAATGGCGTCTCTTTACCGGTTCTATGATTCCTTCATAGAACCGGCAAATTCGACGGTTCTATGAAGGAATCAGTGGAAACAAATAACTCAGCCATCACTCTGCTCTACTGTTTGCTTTTAGTTGTTATTTTGCATTTACCAATGAACTAGTCAATTGCTGATTAGGGTTTCAACAGCAATAATAATTTCCAGTAGTACAGACCCATGATCGATTTACCATCTACTTCTAACTCCATTATTAATAATCATGCTGTAGATATATCGAACGCGTTGAATTTAAACTGTACTTTTCCCATTATTTAAATTTGCATTTAGTTATACTTGTTATTGTATTTATATTTTTGTACACGTGTTAATATTGATTTTCATTTGTAGATGGATGTGATTTTTTTCTATATACATGAAGAGTAAACGATGCATTTCATTACTCAAATAATAAATAAATAAATAAATAAATCAGCTAACGCCTTTTATTCCCTTATACGCTGTCTAGCTTTTGGAGACTGAATGGGCAATTCATTCTCCACCGGTAGCCAATCAGAGATAGCTGCTATAATTAGTGATAGAAGCCACCGTTGAAGGGACTGGCAAACAAGTGCTGCCATCTCTTGTACCTAACCCTAACAAGTTATGTTACTGTCTGAAATAATGTGGGTACTACGGTCGATTTTCTTGAGTTTACGGGATGAAAAGCTGAGTTTCCCGGAGGAAAAACTCACTTGTCCGTACCAGAGATCGACTAACTCGGGATCGGTCGAAGAAAGGATTAGAAAAAGTTCCTCCAGTCGGCGACCTAGAGTTGAACTTCGCGCGACCAAGCGCAGAGGACGCAAGCGCCAATTCCTATCAGATACACAGGCTTGAATAGAAATTGAATGTTATTAGTAATCTCGTGTATTTAATAAAAAATATCATGTGTTGCAGATATTTTATTTAATTCATCTTATTCCCCTGTGGTCATAAAGCAATAATTAATTTTTTTCCATATTCCCCGGTTAGCTATATTTTTATTTATTTTATTATTATTACTTTAAATTTTCATCACATTCCATTACTGTTTGTATTTGCTTCTCTTTAGTGCTTTTGTACATAATTTATGAGTTCCTCTTCGCTTACTCCCTATACTGTATATGTACTGCATTTTTCTTTATGAAATTAAAAAAAAAATGTGTATGTGTGAAGGACCCATACGCTTCCTCATTGACTTCATCTTTCACTCACTCCCCTACTGTTGTCAGTATCTCTCATTAGATGTCAGTACCGCTCTTGTATATTGATTTTGCAAACCATCAATCATCTATGAATATTCTTTTAATCTTGATTATTGTAATAGGCTGCCCCTGCAAGGATAAATATTTTCTTTAATTTTTGCTCTCCAGCATATACGAATTCAACAGGAGTATGCATATAAATAAGCAGTATGGTTACAAAATAAATAATAGCCTTCTTCGAAACGCAAGACACAAGACGTTGCTGTCTATAAGGGTAAAGCAAAAATGCTTTATATTCCCTGCTATCTGATAAGGTTACTGTGTAGGGGAAACGTTTATGAGCTAAGTGCTCTGCCCGAGTGGGTGCCAGTTAAACATCTTTAATTAGGATGGCCTTAGGTCTCCCATATTTGGAGAAATCTGTTTCATCATAATTTGCTGCTTGTTGTACTAGTTCATTTGGATGCGAAGACGATGCTGAGAAGAACTTTACTGCTGAAGATTGCAGGAAAGAGTAGATGTAGGGGATATTTGTATCCCGGTGGAGTTGGACATTTCTGATATACCATGGACCGTTTAAGATCATGCGGAGGCATTTGTTTTGCACTCTCTGTAGTTTGAGGACATTTGTGCTTGAGGTTTGGCTCCAGGATGGGGGCGCGTAAGTAATAATGGATCGAATCATCAATTGATAAAGGAGCAGTTTAATTTTGGTATCGAGCTTACTATTCCTATTGATAAGAGGGTAATGATTTTTGATGCCTTTGTACATGAATTTTTGTGTGTGGACTGAAGGTTAATTTTCTGTCCAGAAGTACACCGAGATATTTGGCTTCTGCTTTCGAGGGAATCTTGGTATTAAATAGGAAGATGTCATCTTTGGGAGATATTGAGTTTTTAGTGAAGAGCATGTCGATACTCTTCTGAGGGTTTATTTGCAATCTCCATTCCGGGAACCAGTGGTCTAATTTCAGCAGGGTTCCTTGCAGTTTCTTGGTGACAAGGTGCGGTTTAATAGATCTGGCTAGTATAGCTGTGTCGTCCGGGTATAGACTTCTTCAAAAGAGCAATTGGCCTGGTAGTCATTAAAAGAAATGGAAAACTTTTCATGGTGGATGTTTGGTTGTCACGGAAATATGAGAATTTCTGGAATAAAAAAATCATTCTAGCTAATCATGACTATTTATTACAGCTCTAAGTTATTATAACATTCTTATTCTGTTTTCTATTCAAGTATTAAATAAAAATACATTTTCAAACAAGACTATAATTTAATGAATTTATTTTCTTATATGAAATTTATTATTATTTATTATAAAATTATAATTATTATGAAACACATACTGTGCGAATCCCAGCCAGCCAACGAACGAAGTGAACTTAGTTATGGGTCGGCAGTTTGACTTTATGAGGGGATAGTTCCTGCTTCAGTAACTTATTCACTTTTTATAATATAAGGACAGCAAGAGTTGGATAAACATAACGACTACACGATAACACGGTGATACTGTTGGACTAGGATACCGCATGCAATCCTGACACATAAATTACAGCAGATGTGTATTTTTATGAAGCTGGCGATGTTGATAAGAGGGTGGTTGTTATATACTAGACAATAGTTTCTTCAGAGGAGAGTTCCGTAGAAGACCCTGTGACTAGTGGCGCGCCTCAGGGCTCTATAATCGGACCACTACTATTTCATTTGTTCATTAATTCTATGGGAAATGAACTAAGAGGCTGGCTTTTTCAGTTGGGTTCAATATGAAGCTAAACTGGTTGAGTAGCAGTCAATACAGATGATGTTGATATTTTACAATTTGGAGTGAATAGATTAACAACTGTGTACCATATTGATGGAATTGCACTACACTACAGGAAATTGATGAAACAAACGATTTAGGAGTGTTGACGGATATGGCGCTGAAGCTCAGGTGAGAATAGTTCCTGGTTATTGAAGAACTCCCTGATATTCAGAGACAAGTAGGTTATTATTAGGATTTCATAAGGCCTTATCTAGATTAGTGACCATAGATATGGTCGATTTGGTTTCTTGGAGATGTAGGAGAGGTGGAACTGATTCATAGACGAGTGAACAAAATAATGGTAGGTCTGTGTTATGTTATGTTTCACTAGAGGAGATTGAAGATTGAGTTACAGAAGCTGATTGATTGAAATTGGGTAAGAGTAAGTCAATTTCATCCATGGAAATTGAGTAAGAGTGTGTTCAGCAAGGGCATAAGGACTGTATTTTTTGCTTGGAGAGTAGTAAATGATTTAGAAGAGATTGCCAGAGTCCGCTGTGTCTGCTTTGTCGATGAATGATTTCAAGGCAACATATGATAGGTTTTTTATAGGTATTGATAATTAATGCTTTTAAAGTCAACCTCTGGCGATGAGTCTATAGACTGCGTGAAGGTGCTTATATGTGATGATGATGATGGTAAAGTGCTGGCTGAGAAATAATCCTGCGACGTTGCTGTAGGAAAAAAAACGCAGAACCTTCTCGTGTTTTTAGGCTTATAATAAGCAAGGCATGGTCTCGCACTGCAAAGAAATTCAACTACCTCCTACAACTTACAAATACCCATGTCCGAGTAATGATCTATAAGAAGTATATGATAAAAGTGTTAATATGTGTGTGTTTTATTATTATTATTATTATTATTATTATACAGAAATATTCTCCAGATCACAAAACGTGATCCTCCACTTGGACCACAATCAAAACAGACATTATGGTTCCCAACCAGACTAGACGTAAAATTAATTCTTGAGTAAAGACTCGGTTTGCAGAAGTAAAAAATCATCTTTCATGAGGACAATGCGCCTGCCCACAAAAATTTAAATTTAAAAATTTTAAATTTTTAGAAGCATATTTTTTAAATTATTCGAAGGCTCTGAGAATGAACAATTCCAAGGCCCCCCCCATGCTGAATTAAGAAGGTAGGGAAGGGGAGAGGACAAAGTGAGGTTTATAACGACAGATTTATAACGAGATTAACACGAGGCTATAATTTGTGAACAACGTAGATAAAAATGATTGTAACTATACTGCAAAATCGAAATGGGATTATTATTTTAAAATCTGTTGTGGAAGGCTTGAATCGTTTATTCTTCGTCGAAGAAAGAGGAGTAGGGTGGATTTTCTAACAATTCAGTGCAGATCCATTAATTTTCCCATGGGCAAGACACTTTTGTGGGCAAGTGCATTGTCCTCATGAATTTTCCGTCTAGTCTGGTTATAAAGATCTGCAGATCATTTGCTGTTTTTATTTAATTACAGTAAAAGAATTACAGTAAACTAAATGTAGTTACTGTGTGATATTTTTGGAGAGTTGCACGAAGTACTAATCTTGAAAATGTAGACGAACACGTTTATCTTCATTTACAAAAATGGTCAGTCACTGGATGAACTATCTCTTGAGCTTCTGCCACCAGCATAATATCGAAATTAAAAGGATTTTCCTTTCTCATTCACACTTCCTATTACTTGCAGCATGATGATAGAAATCCTTTTTTGGATAGCATTTAACTTATAGAGTTATTTTTTTCTCTCGTACTTGGTTTTCAGACAAATCTTTTAAACTTTCTCACTTATTCCTTAGAAGTGTCATAGTTGATATTATTCTGAGGCAAATGGTATTCCTTCCACAACGACGTTTTCTTAAGAATCCCTCAGATAATGAAACTGCGCATCCATTTTACTCGTCCCCCCATCTCTTCTCCCAACGTTAGGGAAACCTTCTAATATTGCATCTTTAACCGTTTTTTAAATGTTTCCCACCTATTTCCGTTATCAGATCGATTGTTCACCAATAGCATCAGACAGAACTTGGCATATTCGCTGGTCATAATTTGCATAAGCACTGCGGAACTGCAGCACCCTCAATGTTTCTCGATATATAAATATATTTATTCATTTATTTATATTTGCTTGTAATATTTAATTTTATCTAGGCGCGCAAGCATATGCATGTCATAGTGCATAGATGGCGAACCTATATTACGATACGTACAAGTTAAAGTTTGTTTGACACGATAGAGCAGCTACGAAGACGTGCATATAATTGGTGAGGTATTAACAAAAGATCGCACTACCCAAAGACAAAAGCAACCAAAAATTGTTGAGTTGCAATGCTAACTCTCTTCAACCGAATTCCATAATATCTGAAACTGTCATAACAACATTCACTATATATTTCTTAGTTTTAACACATCGTTCCGACGGAACTTTTCATTACCGGCGGGCTCAACTCATACAAAGTTTCGACCCTTGGTTGAATTTTATTCCTACTTGTTTGCTTTCGAGCTGGCAAGCAAACTCACACGCACATTAAATGTACAGTGGCCATATGTTTTTGGGGAAAATCAAGGACAAATCAGAAATTGTTTCATAATAAATAAATAAAAAAAGATCGCGTTTATTTGTTTCACTAAAACCAAAAAAGCTTTATAACGTTTATTGTAAAATATATTTTAAGATGCTGTGTATATCAGCACATACCTAGCAGTTTAAACAACGATATATTACTCAAAAAATTAATTTTGATACTTTTCACAAGAATGAACGTATTTTAATAAATCAAGTTCGTGTTTGAAAAATTCATAAAATTGTATACACTTCATATCAAAGTTCCATTTGGTATAAACGAATGCTTTCAATGGTTGGATTTCTAATTGGGTTTTTTCACTGGTTCAGATATTGTTCAGTACTGAATTTACTAGTTCAGTTGGGGGGCATTAGACCCAGGAAGACAAGCAAATTTCAACGATTTTAAAAATATTTTTAAAGATACCTATTTATCTGCGATTTATTTAAAAAATTTCAACCCATCTACTTCGGCTGGACTCGTCATTTTGTCGGCATTCTTTGATCTTTTTGCTGGTTACATAACGTTTAATACACGTAACTTCATCATATATAGTTCGCCATCATTTATGTTTAAGTTCCAGTGACAGGAAGTGAACAAAACACTTTCCTGGATCTTCGCCCGCAGAGGGATTTCCCGTAGTAGGACCCATTCATATACTTCCATTTCCACGAAACAGCTGTCCCAGTTATTTAAATAATCAATGCAGGTTTGGTAAAATTTATGAATTGCATCTTTAAATATGTTGACATCAATATTCTATTTACGATTTCAATTCATTTCGTACTTTTTTTTTCAAACCAAGACCATTAAAATCAATTTAATAATACAATAATCAATTTCACACTGAATAATATCATAAATTTATGTTATAAATAAAATAAAATATTATTTATAAAATTATAATTATTTATAAAACATTATAAATTCATTTTCTATTAATTTTCGCCTATTAAAACTGCCCGCACGTCAGCAACTCAATTTTAAACTATTGGCACGCGCACATAAACATCACTGTCATAGTGAGATGCCAGCTATTAGCGTGAGCACAGTTCCACTGATGTTTATATGCAGTTTGCGCCAGTAGTAGAGTGTTCGTAATGCTTAGCGCGTTTACTCTTTGTCTTTAAATATTTGGACATAACATTTGTTATAGCTTTTATGTCAGAACATTATTGGGGTTATGATAATGGCTTTATTTTAAAGTAATTTTCAATTATAAAAAACTATAATTTTATCGATAATAAACAATATTTTTTATGTGAAGTTTTTTAAAAATGTTTATCATAATTTTGATATTTTATCCAAAGACTTATACACTGTACTTACAGTGTATAAGTCTTTGGATAAATCTCATTGAATTGAAAATATCAAATTTGAAATCTCATTGCATACGGCTTTTTATTTCAGGGCTCCATCTGCCTCTGACTTCATATTTATATAAACCATCGTCATGTTATTCCAAAACAAGTGTGTTCAGGTGGTTACTCTTGGCAAGTGACTGAAGCAGTCCTCTGCTCGAACAATATCAATGACAGAAAGTAAAATTTCAAGATTGTTTAATGCTGTTGTTGCAATAAATTGTGAGAGCTAATTAGAAATGCATGCAAATACGAATTGTTTTATTTTATACTCCCACCCGACACAACCCTTCTTGCAGGCTAAACATTGTCCACACGCATAAACGTTTGATTTCAGCTAAAACCATGCAAGTTTTCCAAGCGACCCAATTAGATCAAATCATTCCGTTTTCTCCCGGAGAAGTGGGGTTACCGGAATTCTTCGAGGATAAGGCCCTGCACTATTTTCCCAGGCATTCTGTTTTTGAAGAGCACCTACGGCCTTATCAACAAATACGTGTTTACTGCGATATTTATACACAGTTAACACAGTTCCGATAAGTTGACGTCATAATGAGCAGTATTATTAATCTTTTTTAATATTATGTCCATCTATGAGAACAGAAATTAGTTTTCATTGTTAACAATTGTAGTGATGCCATCTGTTTACTGACGTCTTGTTAGTGAATGAGTTGTTTCCCGATATCTATTATATTTCGATTGAATCAGTGTATGAATATTCACTTTCGAATTCATTATGTTCGGCTAACGTCTTTTTTTATGAAAACCTATTTCCTTATTTTCACATTCACGAAAAAAATAGGACTACGTTTCAATCTTCCTGTATTTTACTTCTTGCTAAAATTTTATAGATTAGTGACGATATCATAATTGTAGAGGTACTAACGACTTAACTAGTGATAAGTTCAGTATAAGAGAGGAGATGATAGGGTTTTTGGGAGAAGAGAGAGTGAAGAGTGAAAAAGTGGAAATCTTCGGTATTTTACCTGGATATGATAAACATGCATTAACAAGAAGGGCTATGATGGCAAGCGATTTAATGCGAAAGCTGTGTAGAAGGAATGGATACGAGTTTTTGCATGTGTGTGGAGTGAGCAGGATGGGAGAATGGGTTAATATTAGACGGACGGCCTGCACCTGAATGCGTTTGATATATTAGGATTCTACTAACTGGTATGAGACTTAACATAGAGAGTCAGGGAAACTAAATTAAAAGCGAAGAACGGTGAGATGTTAGAAACTATATCATGAAACTGTGTTAATGATAGGAATGGGCTGTATATGGAAACTGTTACGAGGAGAGAACGATGTCGAATTTGTGTTCGTCCTGTTCGGAGCCATTAAACGTGTGAAAAAATGTCTACATGTGTAACGCATTAGATTAGAATACAGATTTCTAAGTTGCCCACTGTGTCAGCAGACTGCAGACAAAACTATAACAAAGAACACGCAGGTACATTATTATGTTTGTACACGAATGCTAAGAATTCAGAAACAAACATATAGAGTTCCTTGCTTTCCTCAATATGTTGGGACCTCAGACTGTGAGCATTAGTGAGAACTAGCTATCTTAATCATATCTGTGTGTCAGAAATCCGCTTATCTAATATAATAATTAAATTTTTATAAAGACTTAACAAAGGCTTTAGCAAACCAAGTGACACCACTATCTGTAAATTTTTCGTACCACTACCCCACGGATACCGCTATCTGTATTTTTCGGTGTACCACTAACCAACGGATACCGCTGTCTGTACTTTTTATGAACGTTGCATCAAAATATGTTGTACATATTCTGTATGTACGATCATATTTTCATAGACGGGTGGTTGGCCGAATGGTAAGCATATCCTATCCTCTCTCCAGCCAAAAGCCTGCAGTTCCGAATCTCGCAGTGAGCATGGATGTTTGTCTGACAGATAGTGGTGGAGGTCGTCGGCGATAGATTGGTGTAGATGAAGGTAGTTGCGATTGGAGGAGACGGAGAGTTGTAGAGTAGGTACCCTCGCTCAATGAGTCTTAGCACTCCCTACAGGCGTTAAGTAGTAATAATATTTTGTCAACATTAAAAAAATGCATTCTTTAAGATGCAATAATATTTCTCTGAATAACTGTGAAATACAATAGAAATGATTATTGTATTAACTTTTGAATAATATGAATAACACTAATAATATGAATTATGCTGTTACATCAATTGCAAATTATGCATATTATATGGTAATTAATTAGACTTTGTGATTTAGTCACAGGAAGGAAAATGTAGAATTGCTTACGTTTTTCATTATATGTATGTGATGTATGAGATATAATGATCTGTTTAAATTTATTATTAGTACTAGTATTAATGTTAGTATTAGTAGTAGTATTAATGAGACTTTCAAGAAGTTGGGAACTCATTCAAGGAGTCGACTTATCATCCACACTTGATGCCATACCATCTCGTGATGCGCTACCTGCACTCATCACCTCCAACGACAGTCCATTCAAGTAATGCGCTGATTTGAGAGAAATCTTGCTCGCACACAATTTTTAAATGCATTGATTCGCAACATACTTGGATTTTCTTTCAATCTCTCTCCCCTTTAATAAATTGAAAACATATTTCCATCTTCTGGGATTGCATATAACGTTTTCAGAAGTTTGATGGACTCTGTCATATCACCCAACTTTCTCCTGTTCGTTCTTTTCAAAGGTTCAGAATTTCTCAATCTGGTTTTTATATTATGCACTCCAGACTGTCGGTATTATCTTTATCATCTCTTTTGCAGCGTCTCAACTATACCGACATCACTTCAGAAATGAGGAGACCAAATCGGAGCACAATCTACAACAGGAGATCTTATGGAAGCCTTGTAAATAGACAAGATAATTTCCTTATCCATTCTCGTTAATGTTTTCGTATAGAAAATATTTCCACAATCCTGGATTACTCACATTATTGTTCAAGTGCCGCAATCAGTTGAATTCCTGATTGCCATGCCCATCAACACATCTGCGGCAAAGAAATGTTCATTCCTTTCAGAACAATGTCATTAACCAAAAGACTGAATAACAGTGAACTAAGAATTGTTCACCGATTTTCTAATCTTATAATTCATAAGGCAATTCCGTGTTCTTTAATTTGTGCAAGAGTACTTCATGCTCTACTCTGTGAAAAGACTTAGCAAATTCCAAAGGTTTCAGAAATCAAAAGAATCAACCGTCACATTATGCATTTGAATCAACCGTCAAATGAACAGCAGTAATAAATTTATGCTGTCATTACAAAGTCTAGATTATCTGACAATCATTTCTGTGTTCGAGATCTTCCCAACATTACACTCCATATCACTGCAAAGATATTGATAGGTTGATTGTTGTCCACATCAATCTCTGCAGTTCAACTGACCACTCTTTTGGCATCTGTCCTAATATCACATGAGCTCTGTTGAC
Organism: Typopeltis vanoorti; assembly: GCF_054136105.1. Classification (NCBI taxonomy): domain Eukaryota; kingdom Metazoa; phylum Arthropoda; class Arachnida; order Uropygi; family Thelyphonidae; genus Typopeltis; species Typopeltis vanoorti. Next base: position 86,384,093 of record NC_143566.1, read on the forward strand.
AAGTTGTTATTCAGCTCATTTATAAATCAGCTCCAGAACCTCCTCCTCATACATAGGAGTACCTCGGTTTTTCATTCCGGTGTAGGGGTAATATTGAGCTTTATGATTCATCTGGTGAAAGGCTTTACCAAAATGAGAGTCACTGCATGAGCTATCTCTTGAGCTTCTATCGCCAGCATAACATCAAAATTAAAAGAGTTTTCCTTTCTCATTCACACTTACTGTTACTTGGAGCATGATGATAGAAATTCTTTTTGGAATGCATTTAACTTATAGAGTTATTTTTTCTCTCTCCTACTTGGTTTTCAGACAAATAGTTTAACTTTACTCACTCTTCCTTAGAAGTGTCATAGCTGATATTATTCTGAGGCAAATCGTGTTCCTTCCACAACGTCGTTTTCTTAAGAATCACTTAGTTATTAAGATTATTCATTCATTTTACTCGTTCCACATGTATTCTCCCAAGGGAAATCTTCTAATATTGCATCGTTAATCGTTTTCTAAATTCTTCCCACGTATTTACGTTATCTGGTCGATTGTTAACCAATAACATCAGACAGCACTTGGCATATCCACCAACTGGTCATAATTTCCTGTTTTCTATTCATCGGCATGTAACCTTTTCTTAATGGAACATCCATACACTTAACCCCTTCACAGATCAGAAAAGCAAGATCACTCTCACTAACTGGTAGTAGAACAGTCACGTGTTTATCACAAATAATCCAAGGCATTGTAATCAATTAGGCGTAACCCTCTTTGACTTCCAGCTCTTTGTGATCAAAGAATGCTTACTGAATTAAGAGCACCTATATTATGTACAGGGGCGGCTCGTGCATAAACATTACAGAACTGCAGCACCCTCAATGTTTCTCGATATATAAATATATTTATTCATTGATTCATATTATGCTTGTAATATTTCATTTTATCTACGCGCGCAAGCATATGCATGTCATAGTGCATGGATGGCGAACCTATGGAACGCGTGCCAGAGTTAGTACGTGCGAGATTTTGGTGGCAACTCAACAATTTACAGATGATATCCTTTTATACAATACGTACAAGTTAAATTTTGTTTTACACGATAGAGCAGCTATGAAGACGTGCATATGATTGGTGCGGTAATAAGAAAACATTGCACTACCCAAAGACAAAGGCAACCGAAAATGGTTGAGTTGCAATGCTAATTCTCTTCAACCGAATTCCATAACATCTGAAACTGTCAAAACAACATTCGCTATGTATATCTTAGTTTAAACACATTCACAACATGTGCTGTTTGTCATTCCTACGGAACTTTTCATTACCGGCTGACCCAACTCACACAAAGTTTCACCTCACACAATTTTATTCCTATATGTTGGTTTTGAGCTTGCAAGCGAACTCACACACGCATTATATGCACACTGACCATATGTTTTTGGAGAAAATGAAGGACAAATAAGAAATTGTTTCACAATAAATAAATAAAAAAAGGATCTCGTTTATTTGTTTCACTAAAATTAAAAACTTTACAATTTATTATAAAATATATTTTAAAATGCAATGTATACCTGCACATACATAGCAGTTTATACAATCATATATTACTTAAAAAAATAAATTTGGATACTTTTCAGAAGAATGAACTTTTTTTTAATAAACCAAGCTCGTGTTTTAAAAATTCATAAAACTATATACAATTCAAATCAAAGTTCCATTTGGTATAAACGAATGCTTTCAATTTTTCGATTTCTAATTGGATTTATTCACTGATTCACATATTGTTCAGTAATGAAAATATTAGTTCAGTTGGAGGGTATTACACCCAGGGAAACATAAGCAAAAGTCAACGATTTTTAAAATGTTTTTAAAAGATACCTGTTTATCTACAAAATATTTAAAAAAATTCATCCCACGTACTTCGACAGGACTCGTCATTTTTTCGGCATTCTTCGATCTTTTAACTGGTTACATAATTTTTAATACACGAATCTTCATCAAAGAGCTCGCCATCCTGTATCTTTAAGTTCCAGTGACTGGAAGTGAACAGAACACTTTCCTCGATCTTCGCCTGCAGAGGGATTTCCCGCAGTAGGATCCATTCATAAACTTCCATTTTCACGGTACAGCTGACCCAGTTATTTAAATAATCAACGTAGGTTTGGTAAAATTTATGAATTGCACCTTTAAATATGTTGGCATCAATATTCAATTTACTATTTTAATTCACAAAATAAAGGACAAAATGGTCATTTAAAAAAATCTAAAGGATAGAGCAGTGAAATAAAGGACTGTTTTCTTAAATAAAAGACGAATGGTCACTGTAATTATATGGCAGGTTTCACTTTGTGGTAGAATTTGATTTGAAGTTAGCCTTTCTGATCTGTCATAATGATGTCGAGAATTTCAAATGCAATAAAAGAAACACTTGGACAAGAGTTTTTAGTTAGATACTGTGTTTAAATGCAACATATGGTTTTGCTTGCATCTATACAGCATAGTTTCTGTGGGAGGGGACAATTATAGTGCAATTAGAGACAGCTGGAATAAAAACTGCTTTAACTAATGAATCACACTATTTGTTGAGAAATATATTACACAGAATGCAAAAGTCTCTGTACTTTATTAGGGATACAATAAAACTACACTTGTATTTCTTGCATCTGCAGTATAATGGCTGTTGGGGAGGGCATGTTGTTACCGCTCGGAGCGAGTTACTATCGCCTCGACGTGAACATTTTTCGATAAGTTGACATCCTTCTGATGCTCCTCCTACTCAGCTGACTTGTGAACAGAGCTTTACCCACCGTTACAATGAGTTGCCCTGGTGTTGTACGATCGTTACACTTGAACTACGTTTCAGTCTCAAACTTAACTATTTGCTTACTTGGCATTAGGAGTAAAAATAACCAAACTTATAAAATTACTTGGTTATCCTAATATACAATATCCCCAAGTTAAAAATTCATTTACACACACACACACACACACACACACACACACACACACACACACACATATATATATATATACTGTATATATAATTTCTGGTTTGTGTAGAAAAGAAATTCGGATTTCTGATTTCTTCCTAATTTCTGTAGGCAAATAAATGTTCTTTGATTATATTTTTATTTTTATGTTGGTTGACTTCATTTCTTATTAATGAAGGTTGGGTATGCATACTTTTCGCGCTAAATAATTAAAATGCTTATGTATTATTTTTTTATTTGATTTTGAAACTTCCGATTTCTGCTCTCATGTATTTTTAAATGATGTTGGTTAATATTTTTTTACTGGTTATGTTTCATGAACAATACTACAAACATGTAAATAACTTAGAGATAATATTTTTGGAATGGCGGATTAATTTCATATTACAATATCCTTATACTACTTTTTCCTAGATATGGTCTGAATTCCTTAAGTCTACTTCTGGTCTACATGAATCCGCTTTGTTGGAGATAGTACTTTTCAAATCAGCTCATCTTTCCTCCTGTATTACCTAGAGGTGCTATCTTGCTTTAGAGGTAATGTTTCATTTTTTATAAGGAAGAAAATTTAAAGAATTTGTTATGTTATTGTAGATTAGCTACTTTGAGTGACGACTTGTGGAATTATCAGTTATTGTTCGATTAGCGTTTTCAATGTACCACAGACGCCTTTGATACTTAAGTCAAACGTATGCTAATAAAATATTTTACGTAAATTTATTCCGGTATCATAATTTTTTTTAAATAATATATTTGAAAAAGTTATTTAAATGTCTAAATTTTTATGTTTTATGGTAATATATATCATTAAATTTCATAATAATACAAGTCGCAATTATTGATTTTCGTCGTAATTTCTTCTCAAGTAACAGATTTCAAATTAAGTTTTGATATTGTGTAGTAACTGTTAGGTAAAGAGGATGTTATCTATTGAACTGTCTTTGAGCGATACTTGCAGTCGTAATCTAAATCGATTAGAAAACGATCGGAGAGAATTAAAAGGGAAATTGATGCTTGAATTTTGTTTCTACCTAACGTTTTCCGAAATTCAGATTTTCTGCATAAAGTAACTCACTAACCTTCCATTTCACGGATGAACTGGAAATTGATTAATTTCAAATTTCTGATTTTAAATTTATTGGAAAATAGACCTTTTGCTATCTTACGGTTGGGTCAGACAGCTATATCGAACTGCAGGATCGCATCCGAGACTAGATCTTTAAGATGAACGCTGTCTTTAAAACCAAAGTTTCCTTCGATTTTTAAAAGTCAGGTTCATCAGGTATTTTAATCGGCTACTCAAAAAACAGACTTTCTCTATAAAGTAAAGGAAGTGATTTATTCCCCTTAGACTCTGTTTTCGAAGAAATTAATTCATCGTTGTTTTAATGATAATTTTGATAATGAATAATTAGTAACCTATTGGAAAATCGTCTTTTTTTCCATAACATCCAAACTGAACTGTTCATTAATTTCATAATTCCAAATTGTATTTAGAAGAGAAAATTGGAAAGTTTATAGGAATTTATTTTACTAGTGCTCCCTACCGTCAAACTGATCTTGCGAATGGTTTAGTCAAATAGGAAACAAGTTCAGATGGGAATGAATTGAATCGCCATGTTGAAATCACCACCGTGATATTATACGATTGGAGAAACAGTCCTTGAGCTTCACATAAAAAAGTGCAATCCGGGGAGTGTTAAATGCACTGCTTGTGTACTTAATGTGAAAAAATTTCAAATATTTTCCGTCTAGAAATGCGAACTGCAAAGGAATGAAATTTTCTTCTATCCTGAATAGTTGATTTACAAGTGAACTAATTTTTCGTACTAATTACTCATATTTGAAGAAAATTACAAAAGGATTCCTAACATCGATTTTATCGCTTGTTTGTTGAAATCCTATAAATTTGAAATCGCATTGAATACGTTCTTTTAGTTCAGAGTCCATCTGCCTCTGACTTCATACTTATATGAACCCATCATCGCGTTATTCTAAAACGGATTCGGTGTTCGGCTTGTTTATCTTGATAAATCATTTGCTTGAACAATATCAATGACACAAAGTAAATTTCAAGATTGTTTAATGCTGTTGTTCCAATAAATTGTGAGAGCTAATTAGAAATGCATGCAAATACGAATTATTTTATTTTATACTCCCACCCGACACAACCCTTCTTGCAGGCTAAACATTGTCCACACGCATAAGCGTTTGATTTCAGCTAAAACCATGCAAGTTTTTCAAACTACCCCAGAAGCTCGGTTCAATACCTCTGTTTCCACCTGAGAAATGGAAATGCTTCCACCAGGATTAGCCGCCCTGCACTATTTTCCCAGGCATTCTGTTTTTAAACAGCACCTACATGCACTTACCAACAAATACTTGTTTACCGCGATATTTATACACAGATAACACAGATTTCGAAAACGTGACGTCATATTGAGCAGTATTATTAATATTTTTGTAATATTATATCCAACTATGTGAACAGAAATTAGTTTTCATTGTTAACAGTTGTAGTGTTGCCATCTATTTACTGACGTCTTGATAGTGAATGAGTTGTTCCCAGATATCTTTTATATTTCGACTGATTAATTGTATGAATATTCACTTTCGAATTCATTGTGTTCGGCTAACTTCTTTTTGTATGAACACCTGTTTCCTTATTTTCGCATTCACGAAAAAAAAGGCTGCGTTTCTCTCTTCTTGTATTTGACTTCTTGCTTTGATAGGATTTTATAGATTAGTGACGATATCATAATTGTAGCTCGTACTAATGACTTAACTAGTGATAAGTTCAGTGTAAGGGAGGAGATGATAGTGTTTTTGGAAGAAGAGAGAGTGAAGAGTGAGAAAGTGGAAATCGTCGGTATTTTATCTGGATATGATAAAAATGCATTAACAAGAAAGGCTATGATGGCAAGCGATTTAATGCAAAGGCTGCTGTGTAGAAGGAATGGATACGAGATCCATTCCTTCTACACAGATCCATTCCTTCCTATAGAGATCCCTCAGACGTTGTCTCTGTTGGTGTGCCCTTTCACGCCCACACCGCTGAAAGAATTCCCTTGCCTGCGACTTGAACTGTAGCCAGGTTTCCCAGTCCCAGTTGGTGTGTCTCCATTCATTAGAGAGGTTCTGTAGCTTATCGGTAAAAAGACTGGGGAAATTGGGAGGGAGCCACCGAGGACCTCTGGCTGTTTCTATTATTTCTGGTATCCGAATTTTTACTAGGACCATTTTGTGGTCTGTTAGCAGACCTCTTACAGCGATATGACGTACCTCAAGAACACGTGGTTCTAAAAACTGGGATACATAGAACGGGTTGATATCTAACCACGGCACCACTTTGTTCCGACTTTTAGTGGATTCTACCGTCTCAAGATATCAATAAGGTACAAGTTTTCGCAGCAACGTTTTAGTGCTGCAACCTTGCCAGTACCGTTATTAGCGTTTCCGCTTATTTTGTCATATCATGTATCTTCTATACAGTTCCAGTCGCCGGCCACGATTACGTGTTGCGCACCTAGAAAATAGTTTTCCAGTGAGCCAAAAACCCGTTTCGTTGGTGTGTCGTAGACAGCCACAAACCGGGGTTACGGCCACTGTACTTCCAGTCCACGGACAATAGACGTCCCCTAGCGTTTTTCTGGACATTGAAGAAACCCCCCCCCCGCGATTTGGGATCGAATTAGTATACCCATCCCTCGCGAGTGAGTGAGCTTCCCCGAAGCACCAATAAGTGGTAACCGGGTAGCTTTTCGAAAAGTACTCCACGTCCCAGTATTTGTATAAATGGTTTTTTTGTAAAAATAAAATGTTGATATTATGAATTAACACCAGTCTCTAGACAGTGCTTTGCGCTTGGGGATTGTGCGCAGACCATTATGTTTAATGTTGCAATTTTTAAACTTTGGTTCATTTTAGAGGTTGGGGGGGGGGTGTTAGAGACAGAAAATATGCTGTAGAGCATATTTTCTGTCTCTAATTGCACAATAATAGTGCAATTAGAGACAGCTTGAATAAAAACTGCTCTTAACTAATGTATCACACTATTTGTTGAGAAATATATTACCAGAGTGCAAAAGCCTCTGTACTTTAGGGATATAATAAAACAAAACTTGTTTATCTTGCATCTGCAGTATAATGGCTGTTGTGGAGGGCATGTTGTTACTGCTCAGATCGAGTTACTATCCCCTCTACGTGAATATGTTTAAACGTTTTTCGTGTGCGAGTTAATATAAAAACGTTTTGATGTCTTTTTTCGTAAAGTAAAATCAGGGGTGTGGGTTATACGTAAGAGCATGTTATATTCGAGTAAATACAGTAAGCACTTCTCCAATAAGTTGACATCCTTGTGCTGCTTCCCCTGCTCAGCTGACGTCTATGGAGAGTTACAGTGCATAAATATTTTTCTTACTTCCGTGTTCTTTGTTTTTTTTTTTTTTCAAACAAGATCATTAAAAGCAATTTAATAATATAATAATCAATTTCACACTGAATAATATCATAAATTTATGTTATAAATAAAATAAAATATTATTTATAAAACTATAATTATTTATAAAATATTATATAATATTATAAATTAATTAATTTTCTATTAATTTTTCCTCTACTAAAAACTGCCCGCACGTCAGCAACTCAATTTTTAAACTTTTGGCACGCGCACATAAATACCACTGTCATAGTGAGATGCCAGCTATTAGCATGAGCGCAGTTCGACTGTTGTTTATATGCAGTTTGCGCCAGTAGTAGAGTGTTCGTAGTGTTTATCGCGTTTACTCCGTCTCTTTAAATATTTGGACATTACAATTATAGACATAACATTTGTTATAGTTTTTATGTCAGAACACATTATTGGGGTTATGATAATGGATTTTATTTTTAATTAATTTTAAATTATACCAACCTGTATAATTTTATCGATAATAAACAATATTTTTATGTGTAATTTTTTTAAAAATGTTTACCATAATTTTGATATTTTATCCAAAGACTTATACACTGTACTTACAGTGTATAAGTCTTTGGATCAATCTCATTGAATTGAAAATATCAAATTTGAAATCTCATTGAATACGGCTTTTTATATCAGGGCTTCATCTGCCTCTGACTTCATATTTATATGAACCATCGTCATGTTATTCTAAAACAAGTGTTCGGCTTGTTGATCTTGGTAAGTGAATAAAGCAGTCCTCTGCTTGAACAATATCAATGACACAAAGTAAAATTTCAAGATTGTTTAATGCTGTTGTTCCAATAAATTGTGAGAGCTAATTAGAAACGCATGCAATTAAGAATTATTTTATTTTATACTCCCACCCTTCACAACCCTTCTTGCAGGCTAAACATTGTCCACAAGCATAAACGTTTGATTTCTGCTAAAACCATGCAAGTTTTCCAAGCTACCCAAGTTTCAGATCATTCCGTTTTCTCCCTGAGAGGTGGAGTTACCGGAATGCTCTGCCGGATAAGGCCCTGCACTATTTTCCCAGGCATTCTGTTTTTAAACAGCACCTACAGTCCTTAACAACAAATACTTGTTTACTGCGATATTTATACACAGTTAACACAGTTCCGACAAACGTGACGTCATATTGAGCAGTATTATTAATCTTTTTTTAATATTATATCCAACTATGTGAACAGAAATTAGTTTTCATTGTTAACAATTGTAGTGTTGCCATCTATTTACTGACGTCTTGATAGTTAAAGAGTTGTTCCCAGATATCTATTTTATTTCGACTGATTAATTGTATGAATATTCACTTTCGAATTCATTGTGTTCGGCTAACTTCTTTTGTATGAACATTTGTTTCCTTATTTTCGCATTCACGAAAAAAAAGGCTGCGTTTTTATCTTCTTTATTTTACTTCTTCCTTTGATAGGATTTTATAGATTGGTGATGATATCCTAATTGTAGCAGGTACTAATGATTTAACTGGTGATAAGTTCAGTATAAGGGAGGAGATGATAGGGTTTTTGGAAGAAGAGAGAGTGAAGAGTGAGAAAGTGGAAATCGTCGGTATTCTACCTCGATATGATAAAAATGCATTAACAAGAAGGGCTATGATGGCAAGCGATTTAATGCGAAAGTTGTGTAGAAGGAATGGATACGAGTATTTGGATGTGTGTGGGGTGAGTGTGAATGAGATTGGATTTATATTAGAGTTACGGCCTTCACCTGAATGCTTGTCGTGTTAGGAGTCTCGAAAAACTAATATCTGCTATGAGAACTAACATTGAGAGTCTGGAAACTAAATTAAAAGCGAGGAATGGCATGAATGTGAGTGTAAGAGCGACAGTTTAATGTATTCTGTTAATGATAGGAATGTGATTTGTTATGGAAACCTTGACGAGGAGAGGACAAAGTCGACTTTGTATTTTTTTCGGTTCGGAGCCATTAAACATGTGAGAAATTGTCTACATGTGTGAGGCATTAGATTAGAATAGCAATTTCCAAGTTGCCCAGCTGCAAACAAAAGTAAACCAAAGAACATGCAGGTACTTTATTATGTCTGTACACGACTGCTAGGAGTATTAGATATAAACTTGTAGAATTCGTTGCTTTCGTCAATATTTTGGGATCTCAGACTGTAAGCATTCGTGAGATCTGGCTATCTTAATCATATCTGTGAGTCAGACATCCGCTTATCTAATATTATAATTTATATTTTGCTAAAGCCTTTGCAAAGCGTTTAGTTCAAATATTACTAAAGTTAGTTAATACTTTGCTAAAACCTTAGCAAAGTCCAAAAGGTTCATGACTCCAAAGACACAACCGTCACATCATTTATGTGACTCACCGTCAAATTAACAGCATTCGTAAACTCATGCTGTTCATTGCCAATTCTAGATTCCCTGTCAACGATGTCCCTATTCGAGATCTTTCAAACATTAATCTTCACTATCAATCAAAAGATACTTATAGTTTGATTGTTGTACACGTTAATCTTTGCACCACTCTCGTGTAAAGGTATTATTAAAAATTCGTTTCTTTCCTCATGGACGTTCCATGAGGAAAGGAACATTTCACATTTTCTTGCAAATTCAGTCTCCCCTTGATGGTTTCTTTTCGAATTCTTTGATAAAGTTATATTCGCATATCTTTTGGTAAGCCATCCATCTCTACTCTTATACGAATCTTCTGTTTTGGATTCAATGTCCATGCTGCTCCCTCATATAGCAGAAGACTGTCTATTATCACTTGGAGTATCGTCTTCGTGGTTTTCTGCTGAATGTCTCCACCCCATATCACACCATTTAGTTGTATAATGGCATTATACTCGTGGTAATAAGATTATCAAAACATTTCTCACAAGTAGCGACGTACTAATAATAGGTACAAAGTATTTGAACGGATCTACTGCCATGACGTTACCGAAGAGAAGATCTAAATCTCTTTCTTCTCGAGAAACGCTCAAATATTTTGTATGCGAAAAAGTTACTTTCATACCTCCAATACTGAACACATCAACCAATTTCCTCATCATAAAGTCAATGTGATTAGACAACCTCGTCTTAGATATTTAGATTCTTCAAACTCAACTGATATCAGATTCAAGCAGTGTTCAAGCAGTAATAAAGCTTCAGACTGTTATGATGATAGCATTTTGACGTTTTCCCCATGTAGTAATTGATTTTTTTACATAAATTGCTCAATTCGTGTGCCTCCTGAGATTGCTGCTTAAACGTAACATCCAAAAATATATTATAAAGATCCGTCGATGTGAATTCAATGAGCTTGTTCCTGTGGAAATTATAAACACGTTATAACCATTCATTTACCATGATGTTTCAATGTTTTTCCAGGTTACCAACTTTCAAGATATTGTCCACTAACAACTGAATACCACCGATATTCCTTACAAAGTTGTAGTAATAATCCCTTTAAGTAGCAGTCACGTGACTTTGAAGATTATATCACTTCTTATGGTGAAGTTCCTATCGATATTATTTTTTACATATAAATGAAAAAATTTGGATGCTGTTGCGAGTAATTTTGAATTTATGAAATTTAGTCTTTTAAATTTATTTTGATTTATTTTAATTTTACATTATCATTTACTTTAAATAATAATTATTCTAAGAATTCGTTCGTATTTTTTGAGAGCATATTTCATACTTTTTGATGTACAACAGAAAACAGAAGCCACAAGCCTGGAAGTCACTTATGGCATAAGTGACTGAAAGCTCACACGACTGATTACTTATGCCATAAGTGACTGGTAGGTCATACGACTGTTTTTGTGCGTCGATTTATTTCTATGGATGAGACTTGGATTCACCATTACACTCCAGAATCCAACCATCAGCCAAAACAGTGGAAGCCAAAGAAAACAATGTCGGTTCCATCAGTAGGAAAGGTCATAACATCGGTGTTTTGGGATGCTAAAGGCATTTTGTTTATTAATTATCTTGAAAAGGATAGAATAACCGAGGAATATTATTCCGATCTTTTAACCAGACTGGACGAAAAACTTTGTCAGAAAAATCCCGTTTGCAGAAGAAAAACATCATCTTTCATCAGGACAATGCACTTGCCCACAAAGGTGTTCTAGCAATGGAAAAATTAAGGGATCTGCACTATGAATTGTTGGAACATCCTCCCTATTCTCCAGATTTGGCTCCCTCTGACTTCTATCTCTTTCCAAAACTGAAACTCTTCCTCGCTGGTCAGCGTTTTTCTTTGAATCAACAGGTAATTGCACCTGTAGAGTATTTTGCAGATCTAACTGAGAACGACTACAAGGACAGGATAATGGCGCTGGAGCATCGCTGGAATAAATGCATTAGCCATAAGGGAGATTATGTCAAAAAAAATCAAAAATCAACTAACGCCTATTTGTTCCCGTATAGGGAGTAGGCGGGGCCGTTTACCCTATCTAACGTTTGGAGACTGAGTTGGCAGTTCAATCTCCACTGGTAGCCAATCAGAGAGATAGCTGGCCAAAGGCTATCACTCATTCATCGGTACGCAGTGAAGAAGGCGGCAAGCTAGTGCCGCCATCTCGTGGTCCCTAACCCTAACACAATATTTTTTATGTCTGAAAATAGTGTGGGTTGGACGGTCGATTTTCTTGAGTTTAGGGGACGAAAAACCCGAGTTTCCGGGAGAAAAAACCCACTAACCCGTGACAGAGATCGACTAAGTCGGGAACCGGTCGAAAAAAGGCTTAGAAAAATTTCCTCTAGTCGGGTCGGCGACTAGATTTGAACCACCAAATCCTTTTTTCGTGCGGTCAAGCGCCGTAGAGTGCAAAACACAGGCTCTATGTTGAAAAATAAAAATAATTTTGAAATTATAAATTCGTTTTTTCATTGCTAGGCCTAGAACGTTTCAGACCACCTTCGTAATACGAGTGGGTCGGATGATATATTCACCTCTTAATATACCATAGCCATTAAATATTTGAAAATCAGAATAAATATTTTTGATGTCCCCATAAACACCTCTGTGTAGGATATTTAAGCTATATTATACAAAGCGTTAAATATCCACATTTATTTGAAATGATTATTTAAAATAAACAAGAATATCATATAATTATGGAGAGATATAAGGATGAATTTCCGATTTCAACAAAGAAAATATTTTATATGCCCTTTTAGCTTATTATCTGGAAAACGTTAGGGCAATTTTTGATCGGCGGTAGAGATGATTAGCACCGAAATAAATGAATATGTGATTCTTTTCCACGTAAGAATGAATCCACTTTTCGGCATTTCATCATTGTTCAATGCATTATCGGGGGTAGGGATAATAGATGGAAATTTTTTAGCCTAGTTCCATCAAATCCTATGCCACTATATTTAGCCGCCCACTACACTCATCATCATGAACATTTCTACACCTTTATTTAAACAAACAACACTATTTTCCATCGGAAACTCTGGAATGTCATACAACAAAGAGACAAATAGGCCCCGGAACAAACACACATCCGGTATGATCCAATTGATCCAATTTTTTTTTCAATCGTTTCCGACCGTAGGTGACTTTGTATTCCGGATGAGATTTTTACAGGGTAGTTCACCATTGCTTTCCCCAACCCCCAATTTTATGCGGGCTCGGGACCGACATGTGACTGGGACGCATTCGTGGCTGTAATCATGTGTGTTCGCGGGGCAGGTTTGTCTGTTTTGGGAGACGAAAAACCCGGATTTTCAGGTGAAAAAAAACTCTCCCACCGTATGACCAGCTAACTCACCTTTAGTCGAAAGGTTCCTTACGTCACTGACGGGAAACGCACTGCCGTAAACAGAGTGCTGCTATCCACCCTCGCCATCCTAAGTGCTACAAGATGGATGTTTATTAATTTTTATATAAAATAAGAGAATTCTGTAGGATTGGTGTGATAAAATTAAATATCGCAAGCAAATATAAATAAATGAACAACCACAATGACATGAGACACCGTCCTCATAGGCTGCCTTGGTTATTTGGTGATAATTATGACCAAGTCAAGACGATGTATTCGTTTTTGAAGCATTCCGCAGAGTGTGTCCAAAGGAAGAAACTTTCAAATCGGATGAAAGAATATGCAGCCCACATTCTTCGGTACCTGAATATCAGGTGCTTCTGTTTTGAACCTGAATTTTGAAATCAAAACTCTTTCTATGAGATTTTTGTTTTGTGAAATCTGATTGTTGATTTTCGAGCTTTGCTTGAGGTAGTCAACCCTTGGCTAATTTACTCTTTTCTCTGTTTCAAAGATCTTATGTTACCACAGAAGAAGTCGCTGATTTTTTTTTTTTTTTTTTTTTTTTCGGAAAGCAAGAGGGATGAGAGAATGCTTCGATTTCTTGCTTATTTCCCGTGATTATTACAATGTTTTCTTCGATTTGTTTTTGTCTATTTTCATCTGCTTATTAAGATTAAAGGTAGTTAACAAATACTGGAGATAAACGTTGGAAACAAATCTCAGATTCCATGAAATCTACTGTCAAAATGGATTTTTTCAGGATAAAAACGGTGGCAGGTCGTATAACAAACATTTTGCTAAAGTCTTCTTTCGATGAGTAAGATGAGTTACTTGGCTACATTATTCCTTAAGCGAAACTCAAATAAATAAAAGAATAGTCGGAATCAGCGATTATGTTAATTTTTTAAACTGTTTTCGTTCATCAATATACCGATCCTTATTCAAGAAGTGCACTTAATGACATATATTCCAACCATATTCAAAACTCTTATCTACGGAAAATTGGATTAACGGAATTCTTGGCCCATCCATTTAGTTGCAACAGAGAGAATCAAATATAAAATTGAAGTTTCTTCGAATAAATTGAAATCTAAACCTTCTTTTGTAGTCATTGGTTTAAATATGGTCTAGTATCGGAAAAGTATCAAGCTTACTAAGTTTTATTCACTGACTCGGATTTATATAAGTTCATGGCTAATTTAATGATCCGCACATGATCATATGTCATTCCAAATTCTAATTCTTTTTCTAATTCTAATGCTTTTAAGAGGATCCAAGTGAGTACTTGATGATCATCACTTGTGGAAAAGTTTTCGGAAAGTCAAATCTTTTTCGTAGGTCTTCAGAGAAGAGTGGATTCAGATCTCACAATAAACTGCATGTAATTAAATAACCTGACGATGTAGCGTCTGCTATAAACATTTCTTGACTGGTTCCTGTCGAACATGATATTATATAAGGATCATGATCAGGATCAGAGAGAAATTTTTTTACAATTCAAAGGATTTGTCTACCTTGTTACCCTATATGATATATGTTAACGCTAATGTTCGAAAGTCGTTAAAGTTAACATTCTCTAGTTATTGTCAACATTTAATAACGTCGGTAATTATATAGCCAATCACAGTTCAGTGTATGGAATGAAAAAATTATGACCAAGGGTAAGATTCATCTAGATGAAATATTCTTGAGTCAACATTTCCATCTCTCCACAATCAGCAAGGATATCCAAAGTGTGGCTGCAAATCTAAAAGCTTCACAAGATTCTGTGCATGCGGTAAAAATAATTTATTATGCAATTATTCAATACATTGAATACAATGCCATCAATCGCTTAGTTGTACTAATAAATAGCTAATCGAAATTGTCAGAAGGAAGCCTGCAGTTATTTTTATGGTAATTTTAATTTCGGATTTGTTGTCGTTTTGAATGTTTGTCCTTTGATTTAAATTTTTAATACGTTAATTTTTCATTTACTTTGTATTTTCTCTATTTTTCTAATAAAAGTGTCTAGTCACCTAACCTAACCTGACTTTACACGAATAAGTTAGAAATCGAGACAAATTTGCATACGCAAAATATATCACATGAACAGAAAATAGGTACTCCTTAGGTAATTTTTGTGTTTGAGATAAAATTAATTTATCTAATGATATTTATTTACCGCTTTTGCAAAAGGCTTTTATGCTTAAAAAGTTAGAACACGAGAATAAATTCTATTTGGGAATAAAAAGAGAAAAGTTGATTTTATTACTTTTATTTCACGTGTGTGGCTAGAATCACAGTGGTGGGTTATGGAGGGCGGTAGCGAAACGCGAAAGAACTGGATCTTATTTTTCTTTAGAGATCACAAAGACAGATCACAAATGAGAAAACCCTTAATTAATTGAAGAGTGCATTAAGTGTAGTGAGATTTAGGCTTGCTTTGATAATGTTTTAAATTTAAACAGAATTTCCAATTGAAGCAATAATTATACTGCACCACACAAGTTGACGTCATTGATGACATAACACTGTTAAATTTGAATCTTTGATTCAGGAGAACAATTGATGCACTCCAAAAGGAAAAGGCTTTATTAAAAACATTGTTGGGCTTCCATTGTCGATACTGTAAACAGTATCAGTATTTGCGTATAAATAAAGAATGAGTGAAACAAATAATGTTGCTGAGTTATTTGCTCAGCAACGACCCGAGGCGACTGATGCGGACACCTCTTTGGTGACCGTTTAGGGCGGCTGGAGGGGGCAAATCGTCATATTTTGGAGGTTTCCAGGTTAGGGACAGTGCGTGGTGGGTTATGGAGGGCGGTAGCGAAACGCGAAAGAACTGGACCTTATTTTTCTTTAGAGATCACAAAGACAGACAGGAGGGAGGTGGTTGGGAGTTCTTTTAGCTGGGGTTAGTAGTTTTAACTGGGATACCAGTTTTAGCGCTGCGGGAATGGTGGGAGGGAACAATGATGAGGCGACCATTTCCTCGGGTTTCATTGGTTGCTTCTGAGTATAAAAATGGCGATCGAGACGATTATAGTCTACATGGGTGGGACTGGGTATGGGCATTGCTACTGCAAGTGGCTTTAGTGCGGACTTATTCGTCAACACGGCAAGGGATCGCCATAATCTTCGTACAGATGATTGAATCCAATTCGGTTTCTGCGATGAGATTTCTCTCTGATGATAGAATCAGTTTTGAATAAAAGTATTTTAGAAAGTATTCTTAGAAATTTAAGTTTTATTGAGCACTTAGCGAATTCAACGTGTAGGAAGTTAATCACCTATTTATCCCTCCCGTTTGCAGCTGAGACGATCCCTTACAGCTGATCCTGTATGGAAACGACTTGACTTAGGTTTTTGATGTTGAAGGAGGTGATATTTATAATACATTAAATTGACTTTGACGCCTGAATGAGAATTAAGTTAGTTTTTTGTGCAATGTTTGAGTTGTATGTCTATTATTAGTGTCACAATTTCTATCACGCGCAATCCAAGTGGGCTATGGTCTGACAAGTGGTTCTCTCTGCAGTTTTCATGAAGGACGATAATCCCCAGATCTCCAAGAATCACAAAACTTTTGGTGTTTTTAATTTTTTTCAAAACAATTGCTCATATAGTGCCTCATACAGTAATATACGTTTGAAGGGTTCGTCTTCGGCATGAAAAAAATTAAAAACAGCGAAGCTAATAATGATAATACCTCCTGGATTTCTGTTTGAGACATAGATAATTATTACTATTTATTAGTACAACTAAGACCATGTTCAACATAAAGATGTTCACAAATTCAGTAAGAAGATATCAGTAATAAGTCTTATTGTTGTTGATATTAATATCTTCGCATTGGTCACAATACAAGACTATATCTACAGGAGAGTTGAAATTGAAAGCGACCATTCAGCTATGAGCAGCGGAAGAAGACGTAGAGACTGGATCGTACTATATTATTCAATAAATTGGAAATACAAGCCTATAGATTTATAATAGAGTGGTCACTCCGACTAGTTGCTTCCGCTGTCTGAACCTTTGTCGTGCATACAAGGTAAACTCAGACACCTCTTATCGTTTAAAAAAGTTGCTTTGCATATAAAATTTAACAGCATGGATTGTTACACTATTCAGTCGTATGATGCATTTATGTATTTGCGCTTGAGTAGCTAATTTGTGATATTCCAAAATAGTAATAATGAATAATTAGCACACTAATGTCGATTTTCTACAGGTCTAAATGTTTCCAGAAACATTTAGACCTGTAGATCATTTAGACCAGGGATATTCAATGCACGGCCAGCGAGCCATCTGTGTGGTCAGCGGAGCTCTTTACAGTGGCCACCGGCCATTTTGAAAAAAAAATAACTACATTAAAACGCTATTAAATAAAAAATCCACCAGCGCCAAGTGGTACTTAAGTACTAACGTGGCTGAAGCAGTAGTGCGTTCGAGTGCGCTGTCTAGTGCCTTCCAGATACATCTCGAAGGTTCTCGATACTTCATTATTTTCTTATAAATACAAGAGGATCTCATCCACAGTCAGTCGTGGACTGTGTGATATTCGTGTATAAGTGTACGCAGGTTCGTCGTGTCAGCCATAACCTATTGTGGTTTTATATTGCCAGACTTTTTTCATTAGTGTGAGATATATTCAGTGGATAATAACCGTTACACATCCATTTTGGATCGTTGTTTGGGTTCACCTTCCATCACTATGGCATCTACGAGTAAAAAGCGTAAATCGAGATATTCTTGTCGAGTTTTTAATGAAAAGTGGACCAATTTGTACTTTTTTGTGCCGATCGACGATAAGCCAGTGTGTTTAATTTGTCGTGAGTCAGTGTCAGCATCCAAAAGAATACAATATAAAACGACACTATGAGACAAAGCATGCGTCCAATTTTGATCATCTTCGAGGGCGGCTTGTGTGGACAAAGTAAACCGTTAAAATGCCAGCAGGGTACGTTTAAAAGGCAGAGGGAAGAGAGCAAAAGCGTGCGTCAAAATAAGTTACGTAATAGCTGAAAAAATTGCTAAAAAATCAAAAGCCTTCTTGGATGGCGAGTTTGGGAAAGAGTGTCTCATCGCTGCTGGGGATATTCTGTGCCCAAATAATAAGGAAGCGTTTAAAAAACCGAGTTTGTGTGACGTAACTGTAGCACGACGTGTCGAAGAACTTGCCATTGACATTGAAGGAACTTTAAAAAAAAAGGTCGTCCGAATTTACGTCATATTCACTTGCTTTAGATGAGAGCACAGATGTGAAGGATACGGCACAACTGGCTATCTTTGTCTATGGCATTGATCCACAATTCAATGCGACAGAAGAACTGCTAGCGCTCGTATCTATGAAGGAAACGACGAAAGGCACTGATATTCTTGAAGCCGCCAAGAAATCGCTCCAACGTTTCGATCTCAACTTAACCAACCTCGAGGGTGTGGTAACTGATCGCACCCCTGCTACGGTAAGAAAGAACGAAGGGTTTGTTGCACTGCTACGGAAATAATTGGAACTAGAAGGATAAGATTTTGTCCAATACCACTGTTTAATCCACCAGGAGAATTTGTGCGTGAAAATTATTGGATTTCAGAATGTCATGAAAGTTATTGTGATTGTCGTCAACACTATTAGGGAAAGAGGATTGAATCATTGCTAATTCCAAGAGTGCGAAGCGGATCACAGCGATGTGGTTTATTATAGTGATGTGCGTTGGTTGAGCAGAGGGAAGGGTCTTAAAAGAGTCTTTGACTTAAGGAGCGAAATACAGCAGTTCACGCAAACCAAGGGGAATCCGATTGCGGAATTCAGCGATCCGAAGTGGATGACAGATTTTGCCTTTGTGACCGACATCTCGTTGCATATGAATGACCTATATACGCGGCTACAATCCAAAGATCAACTGGTGCACACTCTGTTTGATCACATAAAAGCTTTTGTGGCCAAGCTCAAAGTTTGGGAGGTACAACTCGCAAAAAAAGGATTTAACTCGTTTTTAGCTTCTCGCTAAGTCCAACTGTTCGTCTCTTGATGAATACGCTACAAAATTAGCCGTGTTGCAAGTGAGTTCGAAGAGAGATTTAGTGATTTTCGTAACTAACGGTCTTTTTTTAGATTTATTTTTAAATGGAGCTGCTTGAACTCCAAAACAACTCTTCTTTGAGAGAAAAATTATTCAATGTTGCCCTTGCTTATATTTTACAAAGACTACATTTCTGAGGACACATTTCTTAATCTTCACCGGCATGTTTGGAAGATGTGCGCTTTGTTAGGAAGCACATACTTATGCGAGCAGTTCTTCTGCAGAATGAACTAAGTGAAGTCCAAGACAAGAACTCAGATTACGGACTAACATGTTGAGAATACTCTGAGCAATGCGACTTCCAATATTGATGCCAACATCGACAAACTGGTCAAGGAAAAGCATTGCCAACATTGACATTGTAAAAAAGGAATGTTTTCGTCATTAAATTATCTTTTTTCAAGTATTGTTTGTATTTACTTATCCTGAATCCGACTCCTACCTACGCTCTTAAAGCTCACTTTGTTTATTTTTATAGGATTTTATGTAACGTGTCAAATGCACAACGCTCCGATCTGAAAAGCATCTTACAATTCTAAATGCCGCAGTATAGCTTAGTGGCCCGTGGGCTTCATTGAACTTTTTAATGCGGCCCACACTGTCTGAAAGGCTGAAGAACCCTGATTTAGACCATCATAATTTTCCAACTGAAAATTTGTGACGTGTGGTCACCTGCTTTTCATTGTTAAAAACGGAAGCCCTATTGTTGTATTGTTTTGACAATTGAAAACAGTGTTGATGAGCATTTATTTTACCAAGTTTAGATATACTATGGGAATTCTGACTCAGTTTCTTAGTTGGATTTCTTAAAGCTCATAATTGTTATCCTTCATCTTTCATGGTACTACTCACGGAATTCATTTTAATGTCCAAATTTGTATATGACACCAATGCAAGGATGGCGATTCAAAGAGCAAGCTCTTTGGATCTCAAGTTGAATGTATGATCAGTCTGGTAAATGGCAATTAACATTTAACACTTTGAGATGTGGGGCCTTTCCCTTGATGAACAGAAACCTATAGTCATCTTATCTTTCGTCGGTTAAAGGTAAACTCAAATAGTCTATGAAGAAAGAAAGTTTGGAATGTTGTAGTTAAATAAAAAAAAACTTTTAAGCAATATTTAGAAGGACATCAAAGAACTGCAAACAGAATCCTTTCATGATTTAATATGAATATCGCAAGTGGTTAACGCAGTTACTATCATAATTTCATTATATTATAATGAAAGGAGGACTAATATTCTATTTTATAAATTAAAATTCCATCGCTGTTTAATAATGATTTTGTACTTTTATGCTTTTGTTAAAAGCCTGTCTTTAGTAACTTCACTTTTTATAACAGGCTGACAGCTGAGTTGGACAAGGGGAATAGCTACACACTGATGCTGGATTTTATTATTATTATTATTATTATTATTATTACGTGACACTTCCAGGGAGCCCAATGGCTCATCGAGGGAGGGCACCTACTCTACAACTCTCTGTCTCCGCCACTCACAATCCACCTACAACGAACAGCAACTACTATCATCATCTACACCAACGCCATCTACTGCCCATCATGACCACTAGTATTTTCACAAACATCCATGGTCAAAGCGAGATTCTAAACCCGCAGCTGGAGAGCGGATACCCTAAACACTCGGCCAACCAGGTCGGCTTTGCTAAGACTTTTGACAGGATACGCCATGGAATCCTGTTAAGCAAATTATAACAAATGGGGATGGATATTAAACTGGTGATGTGGATAAGAGAATGACTCATGGACAGATACCAAAAAAAGTAGTGTATGGAGGAACAGACTCCAGGATAAAGCAGGTGACCAGTCGTGTGACGCAAGGCTGTGTTTGGACCATTATTGTGTTATTTGTACATAAATGAGATATTCTTGGGGGTGTTAGCGGATCGAGAGCTCAGAGGGCAACTATAAGGTACCCAAGAAAACTCCTAGGATTACGGATTATTTGGCTATCGAAGAACATGCTAACATGCAGAGATAAAGCAGTTATTATTCCTCTTTATAAGGAGTTGATACGTCCACATCTAATTTACTGGGCTCAAGTCTGGTCGTCTGGATTCCTTGGAGGTGAAGAAGTGGTAGAAAACATTCAGAGGAGAGTAACCAACTTGAGTGGTGTAAGGAATGCTCCCTACACTGATAGACAGGTTTTGTGGATTAATAAGGCTAACTCGTCACACATTCAATTCTTCATCTATACATCTGTAAAAATCTGAGATGCCGCTAGTGTATTAATGAGCCAGACATCGATGAGTCTGATAAAGACTCAAATGATAAAGACTCAATTCACCTAATTTTGAAGTTTTTAGAAAAACTTTAAAATTAGTTATTAAATGTTTCCGATCAGTGAGTTGAATGAAGTTGCGGACAATATTACAAAGATAAATAGAACATAAATAAAACTTACATATGGAACATTGCATTATATAGCTGTGAGGCCTGGACTCTAACAAAACAGGAGACATCAAAAAGTTGGAGACATTTGAAATTTGGTGCTGGAGAAAGGGGAAGTGATTACACAATTAACGGAGGGAACTGTAGAAGGAAAGAGACCATGAGGCAGGCCAAGAATTTCATGTATAAATAACATAATGATTCTAATCGAAGCTAAGAGTTATGAAGAGATAAGAAAGATAAAACAATGATGAAGCGACCATTTCCTCGGGTTTCATTGGTTGCTTCTGAGTACGAAATGGCGATCAGACACAAACCGAATTGGATTCAGTCATCTTCGGAGTACGAAATGGCGATCCGTACGGTTATAGTCTGCATGGGAGGGATTGGGAATGGGCATTGCTACTGCAAGTAGCTTTAGTGCGTATTTATTCGTCAAAACGGATAATCCGGAAGAGTTAATCACCAAATTTTTACCTTTAAATCGTAACTTAAATAATAAAATTCATTTAATGATAAAATTAAATCATTTTTATAAATCAACAATGATATCAAAACTATATACAGTATATTAAATTTATATAATTTATAATTGTATATACAGGTAATCCTCGTATAATGCGGGTTATACGAGGGTTACCTGTATATATATATATACAAGTATAGGCTGTGAAAAAAACATATATTCTTCACCGCGTCACTTAAAAATCAAATTTTATCTTCGTTAAATTTGCGTCTGCCCGTATCGCGCATGTAGTTATTCATTGCAATCAGAATCTTCTGCCGAAGATTCTGATTGCAATGAATCTGTTAAAGAATTCAGTTTAAAGAAATTAGCAGAAGGATTGAACTTGCCAAGAAAGTTATTTTACGGATAATGATCTCTCAATGAAGCCATCCGGAAAATTCACGAGACAATTAGATATTTGTTTAGCTCCGTATTATGAACGGAGCTAAACGTTAGCTCCGTTCATTATGTTCAGTACGTTCAGTTAGCTCCGTTCAGTATGTTCTTTATTTACTAAACCAGCCGCAGTATGCAATGAGAATTATGCAAATGATGTTCAAGAGAAATAAAGAACATCTACGTTCTTTTAGTTTTGAACACGGTGGTGACGATTAAAATATGCACTTTATTTTATTTTGCCTGAAACATTTATGCATTATAAGCAATGAAGTTTAAATACAATTTATATTTTTATAAGTGTACACTATGTATTTTGTTTCAATAGTTTATGTTTTCTTAACTCACATGAATTACCTGAATTAAATAAAAAAATATTTTTATCGGATATGTCATTGTTTATATAATCTTTAAAAAAAAAACGATTTCGGAACCTAACCCTACTTTTCTATGTGATCCGAGTCTCGCATAACGCGATTTATATAACGCGGCATCTCTATGGAACGTAACATCCGCGTTACACGAGGGTTACCTATAATAACTTATTTAAAATTTATTAAAGGTTTAAAGGTTATTAAAGTAATTAATAAATACTTTACTTGCTCGGCAGCCATAATGCTCAGCAAACATTATGGCTGCTGAGCATTATGTTACTTTTATGGATTAATTAAGATAATGATATCAAATAGCGTATACCTTCGGTAATTAATAAATATAGCTATTTAGATAAATAGAATAGATATATTTATTTAAATAGATAAATAAATACATATATTTATATTTATTTTTAAATATATCCATATAGAAAATATACAAGATAGATATACAGTCATCCCTCGACTTACGTCCGTTCGAGTTACGTCCTTTCGAAGATACGTCGGTGATCCCATAAGGGAATAAACACCATTTTCAGTTTTACTTTGAAACAGGACGCAAGCGAGCGTGAAGATAAAAAGTTTCTACTTAGCAACAATGCATCATGAGCGGTAGTAACAGCACATTTAGCTGCAAGTAGGTTATTTTTGTGTTTTATCGTTAAATACCTCGCGATATTTTGTGCTCAGTCAACAAACCTAATGAAGAATCAGAGAAAAGGAGGCGAGCCATTGATCTTGAAACGAAGTTGCAAGTTATAAAAACTGGTAAGCTCATCAATGTGATCGCACGTGACTTCGAATGGTCTTATTGTACAGTGACGGCCATTTTGAAAAATAAGGATAAAATCGTAGTGGATGTGAAAGGATCTGCTTCCATTAAAGCGGCGATAGTGACGAAGTAAGGACAAGGTCCTATTGATGCTAAGGAAAAGCTATTGGTCGAGCTGGAGGAACAAGTCTAGTGATAATTTATATATATATATATATATATATATATATAAATTATTCTAAATGACTGATACCGAGTAAAATTAATAATTTAAAATAATTTATAATATTTTCTACCGAGTAAAAATGAATAATCACAATATATATGTGTGTGTGTGTAAAAAGTTTTTTACCTTGGGGATAATATATATTAAGGATACCAAGTAATTTTATAAACTTGGTTTTTTTACTCCTTCTCCCAAGTAAGCAAAACAGTTAAGTTTGCGCCTGAACGTAGTTCAAGTCTAAAGGAAGTGCAACACCAGGGCAACGCGTTGTAAAGGTGGGTAAAGATCTGATCACTATTCGAAGTATTTCCGATAATGTAAAACATATCTCACTAAGCGATGTATACTGCTATACATTATAGGTGTGTGTGTGGGGGGTCACTACCCAGACCGTTTTCAACCTTTTTTGAGGTCTCCTCAGTGAGTAGCTAGACTCTAAATACCAAGGTTTACCATTAAACATTAACATTACTGACAGGATGGGTGAAGCACTAGTGCTTTTCATATCCCCTTTATCTGTAATGAGAGTTGTTTGGGAGTGGAAGGTTTGTGAGCAGTTAAGCTCGCCCTCTGAGGGCAGTAGTGTTAGCTATGATCGGTTGAGAGAAGAATGGCCTTCGATCTTTTGTGTTTGTAGTTATCAGTCTCAGTGTAATTGACAGCTTGTGCGATTAGTGGGTTTGAATGTGAATTTGACTTCACGAAGAATTTTTCTGCTAGATTACAAAGAAAGGAAGAAATATATGAAATGCCGGGTTCTTATTGAATGGATGTATTACCATCCGGTAAAGAAGCAATTTATTATGTAGGTTCAATTGGCTCTTACGGTTGATCAATGGGTAGAGCTGTGCACTTTGGAAGATTTGGATCCAATGAGATTGATGTGCTTGTTAAAAAGGAGTTTCTTATCCATTAATACCCCAAGATATTTAGTCTCTGATTGCCATGGGATCTTATGACCAGAGAGCAGGATGTCTTCTTTAATGCAGACCTTTTTTCTTGAAAAACAACATGGTTTAACTTTTGAGGGGGTTCACTTGAATCCTCCAGTTGGTGAACCAATTTGCTAGCTCATTGATACTTCCTTCGAGTCTAGTGATTGCTAGGCGAGGGCTGAGCGATCTAGCTAGAATAGCGGTGTCGTCGGCATAAAGGGCCGTAGTAGTTCTTGAATTGAGAGGAATATCTGCCATGTAAGTTGTGAAAAGTATTGGGCCGAAGAGAACCCTGAGGTACTCCCGCTAGGATTTTGATGACACAGTTCCGTTGAGTTTTACTTGCTTGTATCTTTCATTAATATATGAATATATGAGTTTCAGTAGTTTAATTGGGATATTGTGTTCAATTAGTTTGAAGATAAGGCCTTGATGCCAGATCTTATCAAAGGCCTTGGCAACATCCAAAAATTCAGCAGCAGTGTGAAGGTGCCAGTTAAAACCATGAGTGATAACTTCTGTTAGTCGGTAAATTTGTTGCACGGTGTTGTGAGCTTTGCGAAACCCAAATTGCTCATTTGGGATTATTTCCTGTTTGTCCACTGCTGATTGTAGTCTTGATAGGATGACCTTTTCTATTACTTTGCTAAGACAGGAAAGAAGATTGATGGGCCTGTAGCTTTGGGGAAGTTGTGGGTTATTGCCAGGCTTTTTCAGAGGTATAATGTCCAATCTGTGGGAAAGTACTGAAATCTTAAGATGGAATTGGTAATATTAACTAGATGAATTATGGCTTTCCGTGGGAGTAGCTTTATTATTCTATTGGTAATGCCGTCAAGGCCAGGGGCCTTTTTATTCTTCAGATGGGAAATAATATTAATTATTTCTGTTGTAGATGTGGGGATGATGGTTTCTGAATTATCCTTAGGCTGTCTTAGTGCATTTCTAACTTTACGATGAACTTTGTAAATAAGATAGATATTTAAGTTTGCATAAGATGGGCTGCATTGATTTTCCAGATTATCAATTAGGGCTTATACTTTTTCTTCATCTGAGTGTGCAATTCCAAGATTGGTCTTCAAAAGGAAAAGTGGTTGTCTTTTGGTATGAAGAGATTTTACAAACTTCCACATGGAGTTATCTTCTGGGTTGATTTCCCTGAGTTTGAATTCCCTTTTGGAATTCCTGTGCATCTGGAGGGCTTCTCGAACCTGTCTGTTCAGGTTGTTTAAGATTGTTTTATCCTGCTGGGCTCTGGTGTTGTGATAACTCTTTCTGGCTTTATTTGTGGCCCTAATCAGGTTGGTTCATTATCTCTTCTGGGATCCAGCTGGGAGCATGGAATACAGTGGTTTGAGTGACTGATGCTATTGCTGTGTTGATTTGCCTAGTTAAATTGCTTACTGCTTGGTCTATTTCTTCTTTTTTTTACGAATGACAGGGGATGGACCGATGTGGACTGGGAGAACATTAGAGAGCTTGTCACATGGTAAGAAAGAATGATGGGGAGAGAGCTGATCTTGAAGTCCTAACCTGAGCGGGATGAGATTATGATCTGAGTTAAGCTCTTCTAATGTCTCCAGCTGGTCTTGATATTTGATGTTTCTGAGGATAACTATGGCTAATACATCAGAACTTCCTGATGGGCTGTAGTGGGTGGGCTCATTGGGTCCAGCTACTATTGATGAGTTGAGTAACGTGTAGTTGAATAAGGTACAGCCTTTGGAGTTGACTGACGAACTGAACCAGGCCGTGTGTTTGGAGTTTAGGTCTCCTGCTATAATTATGGAATCCGTGGAGCCGAGGATGGAGTCTAAGTGTGCTGTCAATAGTGGAATGCTGGGAGGATTGTATGCTGCTTAGATTTTGAGTTTTCCTGCGTTATTAGTGTGTACCTCCACACCTGTCACCTGAAGGTTTAGAGTTTTGGGGTTGGTCAGCGAGTTTGGCTTAAATAATTTTTGATAAAAATAGCTGTGCCGCCTCCACCAGAGTTAAGTCTGTCTGTCCTATATAAAATATAACCTCTTGGTTTTGGGTTGTTTGATGGTCTGAGGTGGGATTCATTGATCAAGATTATGTCTGGATTGTATCTTTTTGGGAATTCTTGCAGCTCGAGAATTTTATTTGTCAAGCCATTGGTATTCCATGCTGTTATCATGAGAGAATTTGGTTTAAATTTTTTAAAAATTATAGAGAGCTGTTAATACGGATTGGGTTTCTAGATAGAATCTGTTTCTAGAGGAAGGTGAAGTGCTTGCTTTGCTGAATTCATGCAGAATTGTTGCAAGTGACGAGGTTAAAGCTGATGTGAGATTAGAGCTTGTTCGCTCTTGCAATGAAGGAGTCTGGGTTCTTACCGCTTCTGCATATGATTTTGACATGGATGACGGTCGAGTGCCTTCCTGTGTTTCCGAATGTGAAGTACTATGATCTGGAGGGCGACTTGTTTCGTTGTTTGTGTCATTGCTTGGAGGAGCGTTGTTAGTTCTTGTTGATCCACGGTTTTTTGGATGGAAAAGGCATCCCTTGTAATTAGAGGGATGTGGTCCTCTACAATTGGCACAGCAGGCAGGTGTGGATCTGGGCTTGGTGCAGGAGGTAGTTTGGTGACCATTACCACATATTAGGCATCAGTAGGCAGCTCTGCACAGTTTTTGGGCATGCCCATACCTCTGGCATCTGTGGCACTGCCCTGCCGATGCCTTCTTCCTTAGAGGTTCGGTTGTAATTTTGAGCTTACAAATGTCGGTAACTTCATAGATTCTTTTTTGTGTGTTAGATATTTCGACCAACACCAGTGGCATTGGTGTTTTATCTGACCTCAACACTCTACTGACTTTGATTTAGGTTAATCCTTGATTGATGAGGTCAGCTGTGATCTCATCAGTTGTGATGCCCTCAGCCACTCCTCTTAGAACTACTTTTAAGTTCTTCTCGCTTGCTAGCGCAAAGGTGTGGAAGGGCAATTTGATGTGTCCAGCATTTTCGTCATCATGCGATAATCTGTGACAGTGGTAGGGTGAATCTTTGCACCCTCTTCAGTATTTCTTACTCAGGAGAAATTGACATTTTGTTCTTCTAGGGATCTTGAGACTGAGGTCCATTTATCTTTATCTCGAAAGATAACTGGAGAGACCTTTTCTTTTCTATCTTGGGTGATCTGATTTTGTTGAGTTGTTGCATCATCTTCCATTCCATCTTCCCATGTTCTGCGTCTTTTATTAGATTGTTCCTCCTGTGAACAATCGATCTGTTGGTGAGTCTTTGCAGGTGGAACAGATGTAATGTCATCTTCGATGTCCAAATCATCATCTTTAGTGTCATTTACTTGAGTAAAGAGATTCAAGCAACCAGGATAATCTGTTTCAAATTTCTTCAGGATGGATTTGAGAATATCAAGTGACATATCTTTGTTTAACTGTTGAATGGCGTCCTTGATACCTTTTGCATTCTCCATCCTTGTGTACAATGAGGGATGAAATATTTATAATGGCGAAGAGAATGGGCTAGGGCCGGAAAATTGCATCAAAAGTCAAAGTCTTACCTTTCATTCTGCTATCAAAGAAGATTCACAAAATCTAAAACTCACTAATCACCACTGAAATGAAAAACATTCTTCGCAACAACAACCACCATGCCTGTATTCATCTCCCACCAAGGATTAATAATACAGAGCCTTATCAACTTTACCTATACTAGTTGATACAAGGTGTTTTTATTTTGAATAGAATCTCTGGAGGCGATATAGATGTAAATAAGTTATTTTTTACCTTGGGAATAATGTATATTAGAGATACCAAGTAATTTTATAAACTTCGTTATTTTACTTCTAATTCCAAGTAAGCAGACAGTCAGGTTTGCGCCTGAACGTAGTTCAAGTCTAAAGGTGGTGCAACACCAGAGCAACTCATTGTAAAGGTGGGTAAAGTTCTGATCACTATTCTTAGGTAACCCTAACTTGTATAGGTAAAGTTGATAAGGCTCTGTATTATGAAAACCTTGGTATTTATTTAGGGTCTAGCTGCTCACTGAGGAGACCTTGAAAAAAAGGTTGAAACCAGTCTGGGTAGTGACCCCACCCATAATGCATTGCAGTATACATATTTTAATGAGATGTGCTTTACATTATGGAAAATACAGAGAATTGTGATCAGATCTTTACCCACCTTTACAATGAGTTGCCCCACAATGGTATTGCACCACCTTTAGACTTGAACTACATTTCAGGTGCAAACTTAACTGTTTGCTTACTTGGAATTAGGAGTAAAATAACTAAGTTTATAAAATTACTTGGTAACCCTAATATACATTATTTCCAAGGTAAAAAAAATTATATATATATATATATATATATATATATATATATATATATATATATATATATATAATATATATATATATATATATATATATATATATATTAGGGTTACCAAGTAATTTTATAAGCTTGGTTATTTAACTCCTAATCCCAAGTAAGCAAGTCTAAAGATGGTACAACACCAAGGCAACGCATTATAAAGGTGGATAAAGCTCTGATCACTATTCTTGGTATTTTCCTATAGTGTAAAGCACATTTCACTAAAAGATGTATACTGCAATGCATCGGGTGGGGTCACTACCCAGACCGATTTCAACTTTTCTTGAGGTCTCCTCAGTGAATTTTTATTAAAAATAAAAACAACAAGTTTGCTGCAAGGTGTTTTTATTTTTAATAAGAATCTCTGGAGGAGATATAGATGTAAAGGTGTTTCTATTAAAAATAAAAACACCTTGCAGCAACTTGTATAGGTAAAGTTGATAAGGCTCTGTATTAATATAACCAAGTTTATGAAATTACTTGGTAACCCTAATATACATTTTCATGGCATCATTACGCGTATTAATCTATCAAAAGCGAAAAATATATATTTATTAAATCCAAAATAAACATATAAATAAAATAAACAATTACGTTAAAAGGCATGAAGTTACAAGTTTCCCAATTTCAGAATTCGTAGCCTTCTTTCAAGCGTAGTTGCAATTGATTCCAAAGGACTGGGATTATTGCTTTTTTCTTTTCTTGCTTTGGCGCTGCTGGATTTTGGTTCTTTACATTTACAGAGGAACCCCTGCAATTTGTGGAGAGTTAAAGCCCTCTTTGTTTGTAACTTTTTATAATCTAACTGCACTTGTCTGTATGTTTGGGCATCATCAGTTTGTGCAGAAACATCCAGAACAAGTGCTCGGGCTATGCAAAGATTGTCTTTGTTGTTAATTTCCACAATAGCTTTTTTATTTTCACAAATTCATCCAGGCTAAGCAGCGTTCTTCTTTTAACATTGGTTCTTCCACCACCATTGTTACTGATATTGATAAGTATGACATCGATCACAAGATCATTTGCCAAAAGAAACTCACGTTTCGATTGGGCGACAGCATAAAAAGCATCAACTATCCTTTGGATAGTTAGTTCAGAAAGCAACATGAACGGTAAGTTAATGTCACTTTCTAAACTGGATGCACTAACGCCCAACTGAATGTGAGAAAAAGTTCCTAAACTCGATAAACGCTGAATGATCTCATTAAGCATATCTCGAAATATTTCAAAAAAACACTCTGGTGAAGTTCCAGATCATGAAATCTAACTTGATACTCCAATTGTCGAGTTTTATACTTGATAGAATTACGTGATCGTGCCACCAAAACAGTATAAAAGTCCCTGTAGAGTGAAGGTTCAATAGAAGTAGAGAGTTTAGTTTCAAATCCAGAAACTGAATGTGAATTATATAAATTTTGGGGTGGGTCACGACTTCCTCCAGCCACACCAGCGATTGTTACATGAGAATTAATACCATGTCCTGGGCTTTGTTCATTTTCACAACCACTTTCTCCTGACAAATCAACCTCTACAAAAATGGGTTGATGAATGAATATATCAACAAAACGAATAATGGATGATCGCTATTAAAAAAAAATAACTTTCTAGATTTCAGAAATATCGTTTAGAAATAAAAAACTCAATGTCATCCTAAGGTGATTTTTGCAATTTCGACACTACATGGCACTTTCACTAACACACTTTTACTAAACATCAGCCCTCAAAATTTTTCCCCAAAATCCTAACAACCAAAAAAATAAAACTAAATGTTACTCATCATAATGTTATTAGCAATTTTGACACTATGCGATAGTTTCATTAACACAATATTAATAAATTACTAAATAACCACACTCAATATCTTTTCTATATCAGTAGACTCAATAGACTAATGGCTCGCTGGTTCCATTTGATTTTCTAGTATTTGTAATATTTGTATGCATACAAAATTCGCTAATGTAGTCACTAAAATTCAAGC
Source organism: Typopeltis vanoorti (assembly GCF_054136105.1). Lineage (NCBI taxonomy): Eukaryota > Metazoa > Arthropoda > Arachnida > Uropygi > Thelyphonidae > Typopeltis > Typopeltis vanoorti. Next base: position 86,415,304 of record NC_143566.1, read on the forward strand.
AATGTTAATTTTCAATGACATTGCTATAAAAATGACATAAATTAACTTACCTTTTCTCCAGAAAAACTAATTTTGAAACTACAATCTTCTGAATGCATACAAATATTACAAATACTAGAAAGTCAAATGGAACCAGCGAGCCATTAGTCTATTTATAAAAAAAATCAGACCCAGTGGAAAATCAGTAACGACAACATGTGACAATGAATAACGTAGTTCTCAATGATCACACAAGGTCAAATTATGAACCTTTTCTACCCATCAGTAGTGTAATCAATTCCTGTATCACCTCGAAAACAAAAATCCAATTGACTTTTTCCATTATGTAGTTAACTGAATTTTAAAAGTAAAACCTATAATGGAAAAAGTCAACTGGATTTTCAGACTTGTGTTTGTGTTCTGTGGTGTGAATATATGTTAAAAATCAACAATTGGAAATATTCAGAAAACCTAGATAGTACCAAGATGTTCTAATTCTGGAAAGAAATTTAAGTTAATTTTTAACTTAAACATAACAATTGATAATTGTAATTTCAATAATCACTGCTCGTATGTTTTTGATAAGCGTAATTCTAATACCGAATAGTTTTTTTTTCATAAGAATAATCATAGGGTACATATTAGAGTATCAACATGGATACATTAGCAACGTTTTATGTCTAATGTGTATGTGTGTATGTGTGTGTGTTTAAGGGACACCAGTACAAAATTAAATTATTCAGAAAAACTCGAAACACAACTGCCATCACGAGTTTCTCTAAGAATTCCCACCCTTTAACTGGAAAGAAATACCCCAAAATGTATTGAAAAATTAGTACAGCCATCTATAGAAGAAAAAAAAATGTATGTTTGAGTGACATTAGCATATAATAAAATTATTCCAAAAACCCTAAACACGGCCACCAACACGACTCTACTCTACTTTTAGAATTCCCACCTTTAACAGGAAGGAAATACCCCATAATGTATTGGAAATTAGTACACCCATCAATAGACAACCAAAAAAAACATGACGACAATGACGGAGGTGTGTCACCCTGGGAAATTCCAAGATATCTTATCTCAAAAACATCGACTACAATTCCATAGCCAAACCAAAACACCATGTGATATCACAGAGAGACATATGTTCCCTAGAAATTTCCAAACACATAACGTCACGATTCTTATCTCTAAATATCACCCACAATGCAATAAACGAACCAAACAAACCACATGATGTCCCTAACAGACGAGGGCCCCAGCGAAATTCCAAACATTCCATACTCTATAATAACAAACATCCACGTCACGATTCCTTATCTTATCTTGATCTTGATCTTGTCAGAAGTGTCCTGCCAATCATGACAAGATTCCTTATCCACTAATATATCTCCCATTTCCATTCAAAACAATAATGTACTTATTTACAACTAACAAATGACGTCACTTATCTACATCTCATAACAACAAACATCCACATCACGATTCCTTATCTTATCTTGATCTTGATCTTGTCAGAAGTGCACCACCACCAATCACAACACGAATCCTTATCTCCACCATCACCCATAATTTCATACGCGAACCAAAATACAAGAACTGAAGCCATTGACACATATGCCCCCAGGGAAATTCCTAACATTCCAATCTCATGACGTCACGCCCACAATGACGTCACAATTCCTTATCTTATCTTGATCTTGATCTTGATCTTGTCAGAAGTGAAACCCCTACTACTACACTACACTCAAAGAAACTCCTTCTCACACAAAGGGGAATATGAAAAGCATTAGTGCTTCACCCATCTAACCAGCAATGCTCTGCATTCTGATTAAAACCGATACATTTCTTGTAGCATTACGCCTGCAATAGTCTTAAAATCCATTTTTACTTTGGACCATGCTGATATCCACATCTCCATTCTTCATACATCAATTGTTAGAATACTTTTATCTTTGAATGTAAAAACACTGCATTATAAATGAAATTATTCTGAACATAGAAATTCTATTTTCCGAGTTTTGTTATTCTCGTAATTTCCTTCTGTTCCTTCAATTTATTTAAGTAATAATATTCATATGTACACAAAACATTAGTGAACATAAACAGACCAAACCGATTATTTTCATGCTCGAAATTGTAATTCATTATAAGAAACAACTAATACATATGTTTTGATATTTTATTTTATTTATTTATGCTCATGGCTACATGAAACTGGCAAGTGACAATCACGATATCCAGAAACATATGATGAAAATCTTAACATATAAAAGTTCATTGCATAAAAGGCACAACGAGCTTTCGAAGTCTTTCCTTTTTTATATAAATAAAGCAAAAATAACTGCCCAAGACCCCAATTTCCAGCCTGGACATCCACAAGGTCCAGGCTGGAAAGCCAATTCAAAGCCACATCCGTCACCTTGTGGATGTCCTATAAGCCACCACCATGAAATTGGCGCCTTGGGCAGTCGTACACAATATGAGTAATTGTCTGAGCCACGGGAGAACAATCACAATAAGCGTGATCTGATAGCCCCATTTACAGGGTGTTCGGGATAAATTTGACAGTTTCGTAAGGAAAAAGAAAATCTTCTTTGTATCTATTAAATTTAATGAATTGACAAAAACATATTACAGGCAGAGTTAATTACAATACTATCAACAAGATTTACTCAAAATAACCACCATTAGCATCGATCACGGCTTCAATTCTGCTTCGGAACCTCGAACAAGCTGATGCTACAGTCTCCCTGGGAAGGGCCGCAAAAACTGTTTTAATTTTATCCATTAACTGGGCTTTTGTATTACTGGAAGTGCGATTGGTGTCTTTTTCAACTGCACCCCATACAAAATAATCCATGGGGTTAAGGTCTGGGGAGTTTGGAGGCCAAACATTTGGACTGGTGAAGTCGTAGAAATTTTCAGACAACCATTTTTGACTTTTCCCAGAGGTGTGGCAAGGGGCCGAATCCTGCTGCCATACATACGGCCTACCATTGGCTACCCTTGTTATCCAGGGCTTGACTACAGTTAGCAACTCCACAAACAAAGCCCGAATTCCAATGCCAGGGTTCTTCAACACCTGTTCCTGCAGATTTGCGAGGAATTCTGCTGTACGAACGCAATCAGATCGTCTGCTAGGGATCTTTCTTCTTGCTACATCCTTTTAGTCACCATTGCAAGTCTCTAGTTCATGCCTGATTGTTTTTACTGTATTCAGGGAGCATTGGGCAGCAGTCGTAATATCCTTATTTTGATGGCGGGCACGAATCATCATGATACAAATTATTCTCTTCTATGATTCAGGTGGGTTCCAGCTATCCATCCTTTCTGACATCTTGTATATGAATGAAGAAGGGTCCAAACTTTTAAATGAAGAGAAGTGTGTGTTAATACATGTAACTTACGGAAAAATATAATTAATTATAAATATGTCAAATTTATCCCGAACACCCTGTATGTAGAAGGTAGCCACATCTGTCCTGACTAGTTCTGATCCTGTTTATTGATGACCAAATCTTCTTAGGAAGATCAAAACAAGGCTGGGAGCACAGGGATCTTCGACCAGGAAGCCATTTGTTGGTAGATTGTTGGACCAGTATTAACTCCATATATCAGATATTGATGGCAGCGCAGCTGAAAAGAGTTCGTTCATGTACCAGAGAGGCTTTCTAGATTTGAGGCATAGACTAGGTGGGTTTATGAGAGTCTGATGTAGGGGAAGGAGTGGGTTGCTCATTGCTTTATTAAATTCCTTAATCGAGGCTTGTCTTCTCCGTATGTGTGGTGGGGCAATGTTAGATAGAACAGGCAGCCAGGAGAGAGGGGTGCTTCTTACTATCCCACTAATTGTGCTTATGGTAGAGTTTAGCTGGGTGTCTATAATGTTAGTGTGTGTACTTCTTTCCCAGACAGGTGCACAATATTCTGCTGCGGAGAAGGCAAGGGCTAGTGCAGACAACCTGAGGACTTCTGCACCACAATCCCAAGTTGTTCCACCAAGCCTTGAAATGATATTATTTCTGGTTTTAATTTTATTGGAGAGATTGATGATGTGGCTTTTATAGGTTAGGCTTCTGTCCAGGCTCACCCCAAGATATTTTGGGTGAGGCTCGTGTTCTACCATTTTTCCACAGAAAGAAAGGTTGAGTTGTCGATTCGCGTCAGCATTGTATGGGTGAAATATTGAGGACGCTGTTTTCGTTGGATTTGGCTTCAAGTACTACTGCTTAAAGTACTCTTCCAGGGTGTTCAGGTCTGTATTTAAGGTTGATTCTAGGTTGGAAAAGGAGGTGGATTGATGTAAGATCGCTAGGTCATCGGCATACATATTGTTAGATCCTAAATGATCTTGGAAAGAAATCATTCATTTGGAATCTAACGTATAAAACTTGCTGACAAAGAGAAATACATGCACATCAGCTGTAATTAAAAGTGAAACGTCTTCACTTTATGTAAAATTTGTATTCTTTATTTCAAGGGCCTTATATTTAAGCTGATGTGATTATATTAAGATTTCATTTTTAAGTATGTCTAAAAAGAGAGATAATCTGATTTAAATTTAAGCCTCACTTAAGCTATGTAAAATTTACTGTGAGTCATCGCAAAAGCTTTTAAATAATAATTCCTGGAAGGCATAAAGCTACACGTGTACAGCGTAACGCCAGCGGCTATAGCTTACTCGGAAAATTACGTTGGCATGTATTCTGTGAATGCAAGTATAACAGCGACCTAAAAGCGAAGGATGAACCCAAAGGGGTGAAAAGATAAGGGCCGTGTGCAAAAAAGGGGACTGAGAAAAGAGGGTGCTGTATAGAAGAATATAAGGGGTTGAGCCCGTATCAGAACTCTCTCTGGGTGTAACGTTTTCCTGTTTTGGTGGTTCGGAAGTTAGCGGGCAGTTTCGCATAAGGGGGGGGGGGAGTCTGTGATAAGATGTCGGACTGCGAGCGTTCTTAAAATGAAGTAGGATTCTATGCAAAGCTGAAGGTAAAAATTCCAGACCTAGCAGAAGCAAGCCTTTGTTGAAAAGTCCCATTGAGTTGTTCCTGAAACGCAAAGATTTGAGTCCGTTTTCGGCAGAAGGAATGAAGATAGCATAACCCCTACGTTGGCGTATGGACAGCCAATAGATGAGAAGTATCCAGACATACATGTGGTGCAGAACGACGCGGAAAAAGCTTGGTAAGGTGCAGTTACTCTAATGTGTGAAAGTTCATATAAGATTGTTTACGAATGTGAAATTAAGAACTGTATTCTAAGGAACTCTGTGGACAGTCTCTATTTAGAAGGTTAACCTCCTTTGAGAGTACGAAGAATTGTTTGGAAGAGATCTTTTGTAATTTTGCATGTGATAGGATTAACTTGATGCGATAAGAATAGAATTTAGTATCTCAGTAACATTAGAATGTTTGTTAGTTTTCTCGTGTGAGTAATACTACTGAAAGGTATTTAGCTTAACTTCATATCATTTGCTATCTATCCCAATATACAGTTACTGTGTTTAGCATGCCTTATAAGATTTAATTAATTTAGAAAGTGTTAACCTCTAATTCGAGTTTTATTTAGTATTGGGCATAATTGAGTGTATGAATGTTGTATTGTGTTTTAGATATTCCAATAAACATGTCATATTTTCCTGAACCTGAGTCATGCCTGATTACGATTCCAACTTACCACTTATAAAAATAGAACCAATTTTGGCGGGAAGGATATAGAGAGTGAATATAATAATAGATTTAGGTCACGATTGCAGTAATCTAAATCTATACGACAGTTTAAATAAGATATGTAAGTAATCTTCGGTCTCTAGTATTATCTCCCTGAGCAAGGATCCTTTTCTGCTATAGGATACTGGCTGGTGCAGCAAAATATAAATTCACAAGTATCCGAAGAAGAAACAATCCTAGATATAAGAATAAGATTAAAGTAAGTGAATAAAGAGAATAAATCACAAAAGATAAACATTTAACAATAGAGCAGCCGTAGGATTTTGATTGTATAAGAATTTAGGTAAGAAAGGATAGATTTAAGTAAACAACTAATTAAGCACAAATCATATAGTAAGAACATCGATATAACAATATACTTGCTTGATGTGGTATGAGGTAGATCATACTCGTAGTTGTTAAAAAGTATAGGAGATAACACAGAGTCCTGAGGAAGACCCTTCTGAAGGAATCTGGGCCTGCTCTTTTTTCCGCCAATATGGATCCGGATCTTTCTGTTGGAGAGAATAGAATTAAAAAGTTGTAAAGTTTTTTGTACACTTTATAATATTTCCTAGTTTTATAATGTCATAAGACTCTTCTTAATGACATTATCCAGAAAATGTCATAAGAAGATGTTAGGTCAATGAAAGTGGCTCCAGATTTAAGTTTCTTCTGGAAGACTGCTTCAATATGAGTTGTCAGGGCTACGACCTGGTCACAGCAACATATTGGCCTGGAGCCAGCTTGTTCAGTCGGGAGTGCTCTTTCGATGAGTGGTAAAATTCTTTTAAGGAGAATTCTTTCAAAGAGCTTAAAGGTGGTGCAAAGCAAGGAGATAGGTCGCAGGTTTTTCACATCATTTGGATCTTTCCCTGGTTTGGGCACGTCCATTATTTTGGTTCCCCGCCACAGCTTTGGTAGTTTACCAGTCATGATGATTTCTCAGAAAAGGGCAGCCAGCCATGTTTGGCCATTTTGACCAAGATGTTTTAGGAACTCAAGGAGTATACTATCCACTCCTGCAGCTTTGTCATTCTTGGTAAGTTTTAAGGATATGTGTACCTCTTCCCGAGATACTGGGTGTACGAGTTCAGGAATGACTCTTCTCGGCAGTCTGCCAACGACGGCTCTCGCCTCCTTGGTGGGACTATAGCTGTACAAATCATTCCTTTCTTCAATGGTTTGGTTTTGCTTCTGGTCCTGCGAAGGACACTAAGTAGTTGCACTGTTTAGATTCGTCTTTTCTCACTATCTTCCAACACAGTCGTTTCGACATTAAAGCGGACACCAACTTTCTAATATTTCTTATTATCTGTGTCTCAATTTATGCATACTCTAATATAACGTGCTTCGTTCTCTCCTCCCAACTGACATTCTTTCTCTTAAAGCATGCACTTCAAACGGGCTAACCAGTTTCGCTCAATTTCAACAAATCATACAACTCTCATCACCAATTGATCGCATAAGTCAGCGACCCATATTTCTCTCACTCACTCACTCAACAACTTCATGGTCATAGTGTAGGTCTTCTGTTCACTGCAGTTATACCAAAAGGGCAGCATTAATTCAAATTGGGACGTTTTTCTTGAATCTAAACATTTCATACACTAATAAAATTTTTAAAAAGAGCAATAAATTATATTATTAAAATAATATCAAAGAGAGCCTATGTAGCTCAGTAGAAGTGGCGTTTGCACTCTACAGCGCTTACCGCACGAAGAAAGGATTTGGTGGTTCAAATCTAGTCGACGAAGAAATTTTTCTAAGCCTTTTTTCGGCTGGTTCCCAAGTTAGTCGATCTCTGGCACGGGCTAGCGGGTTTTTCGTCCCGTAAACTCAAGAAAATCGACCGTAGAACCCACACTATTTTCAGACATTAAAAATATTGTGTTAGGGTTAGAGACCACGAGATGGCGGCACTAGCTTGCCGCCTTCTTCACTGCGTACCAATGAATCAGTGATAGCCCTGGGCTATCTATCTCTCTGATTGGTTACCAGTGGAGATTGAACTGCCCACTCAGTCTCCAAAACGTTAGATAGGGTAAACGGCCCCACCTACTCCCTATACGGAAACAACCTAGATGTTAGCTGAAATAATATCAACTATATGAGAAACAAAACGTTTGGAAAAATCAGCAGCGCGCTTATGCTGATAGTTTCACGCTTTAGTCTCAGTTTGCGTCCTTCCAAACGGAAGTTTAAGGAACAGGTCTGTTCCATGCCAGTAAGTTACTCTCTAGTCTCTTCTCCATCAGACAATGCTGATTATAGTTTAACGTCATGGGTAATCGATGGAAACTTTTAGAAGGACAGAGGAAATGTCACTTTATTGGCCTCTGTTGAAACATTGTTTTTAAAATGTGTATTAAATAATTCTAACTTGTTGTCCTCGAATTACACAATGATTGTACTGTTGGATTACCCAACATTACGACACAAGTGTAAACTGTTAAGACATTAGGATGTTTATTTCACTTATTGCGTCACAATGCTTATCACGAAGTGACGTTTTTGTTGCGTCACTATACTCCTGGTTAATCATTTGCTATATAAAGCATAAGAGAACTCATTTTACGTGCCATTCTGGAATTCGTAGCAATTTATCGTATTTTGCGATCCCTTTAAAAGGGATCAGGAATACTTTATCTCAATGGATAAATCTAAACACTTGACGGCGTGGTAGAGGATGTGGCTGTGTTTGGATGCGAATTGAAATTTCGGTTGTTAGTAATTGTAATTTAGAAGTAGCTAGTGGTACCCTATCTATATGATACCGGTTGGCGTGGCGAGGAGTGGAGGTATTGAAATTGTGAATTGAAATTTCGGAAAAAAGATGGGAAAAAAAAAGTGTGACGGACCTAGATGGGGTACCATTTCAAATCAGCCGATACGTAAATTTGTATTCAGAGATCTGGATGGCAAGTGGTGGGAGAGGTGGGTTGTGATTTGGAAGTTTTTTTATCGAATCTTATTAAATCAATTTTATACTTAAAATTTATCCTTAATGTATTTATAGTATCAAGCCTCGTTTATTCGATTACTGGCTGATTTCATTGAAACCATAGTGAAGTTAGGTTATACTAAAAGGTTATAGTGAGGATAAGTTAAACCAAATAAGTCAGTTTTCATGATCGGAATTGATGTACTTTTACAGATGATGTGAAAATGCCGCATATTATGAATTACTGTAATCGTTAAATTTTATAAACAGTTCCCAGAACTCTCATAAATTTAGTAAGCAATTTGACTTTAATTTTAACAATTATAACTTTAGTAACTCTTTAGTAAGCAGTAGAAGCCATTGTATCTACTATTTACTAAAGGATTTAAAGGGAATATTATAGCTTTGTCGAATACACGATAACCTGATGAGATCTTTCTTCTTAAAGATCAGACATAAGAAATTTGTAAGTCAAATAGCAATGAAAATTTCATCATCGAATACCTGCATTTAGAAACATTACTGTTTCTTGTGTGCTGAGAGCTCGTATTAATGGGAAGTTTCGTAGAAGACAATGAAATATATAGAAACTGAAAAATCGATTCATTAAAATTAAATTACAATACAATTATTCACTGCGTGGAGGCGTTCCTTTATTAGGAACATCTCCCCAACTGGAAGGTGTTCCTGATAAAGGGATCACTCCCTCTGTGTGTGTGGGAGAAATGAAAGAAGCTGAATATCGCGGTTTGTTTAATGTGCTCAGAATTCAAAAATGAATCTGCTGTAATATTAAAAGACATACAAACAAACAATAAAATGCCAATTTTCAGCAAGCGAATAATCAGTGAATAATATAAATGAACTTCGGTTAAAACTGGTAAACTTCGCGTTGAACTTCGTTTAAAACTGGACCGCGCATGCACAGAATGATAAGATCTGTGATTCAAACTATGAAGATAGGTTATTGATTTTCTCTTTTAAAAGAAGAAATATTTGTTCCTGAGTTTATTCCTTCCATCGTCTAAGACGATGTCTAAGTAGCGCAGATTGCTATTTAGATAAATCGAAAATTGTAGCATTTAATTCATTTAGCTGAATCCGACGAGAGAGTTGTTGATAACATCATAAATGCATGCAATTGATGAAGAAGAATACCTATTGAAGTCGGCAGTATAGAGGATTGGAAAAGCATGAATGATTGAATAGGTGCTGGAGGATCTAAACTGAGAATTTCGTTTTTTTTCAAGGTTCCAAGGTAGGATATCAAATGTTTGTTCTCATATAAAATCTAGACATATTTGTAAAGAAACAGAAGTGGCAATCTGTATTACGTGATGTTTTAACTGTCTCCAAATATTTAGCGCGAATGCGCACACCCACCCACCCCCACACACACGCGCGCGAAGTATTATACACTTGTTACAACGCTACTGCAAGGTTTCATTATTTTTTATGTTATTTAAAATATAAATTTTAAATCCAGAAACTCGATTCGTGCGCAAACATAACGTTTTTCACGCGACAGTCGCGAGATCTTCTAAAGAAAAATTAAATTAAATAATTAAAAATTTTATTGCTGAAAAAATATTGCCCAGACACCCTACTAAGTCATCTATATCTAAACATCCTACAAGACAGAATTTTTCGAGTAAGAGATCTGGACTGAAACACCTCGCAATACATTAGACCAGTGATTTTCAATCTTTTCCATAATACGGCTCGCCTAGACTAATTATTAAAGGATGGAGTTGTACCTTAAGAACGCTATTTTTAATGTACTTTAAATAATTATAAATTTGTGGTACAGAAAACCATAAACATATTTGATTGTTTTGTTAATCCTTCTCAAAGGCATAAATAAATTTCTTTTGAAAACATTTATCATTTCATTCAAAAATACATAAATAAAAAAATAATTCAAACAATTAAAAAATCTCCTTAAAATACACATTATCTATTTAGGACAAAGTCATTATGGTATTCAAAAAGTTAAGCGGTGTGCAGATTTTTTGAGTTATATGTAACTAAACTGCATGACGTTTTTCCATAGTTAATTGCTACGTGTCGAAATCCAGAATTTATTTTTACCAAGTTAACTTATTCTAATTCCAGAATTACAACTAACATTTTCCTAAACTCTTTCTGGCTCTGGAGAGCATAAGTCGATATGAAGAATATAAAGAATTTGCCTTCGAAGAATAATATTTAAAACCGCCATTCTTCAGATGACAGTTGAATGCAGAGTTCTGAGCATCTTTTCTGAATGCTTCTAGACACGAAACTACCCAGGAGCATTCAGAAAAGAGGATCACAAATATGGGTTTCCATTGTACTAGTGCAATATGTAAGTCCCCCATTTCCCACATTAATCGAACAAACATGCAGTGTCGTCTTCAGTGATGCAAAGAGGGTGGACAGTGGGACATGGAAATCTTGGATATCTTAGTAACGGAGCCACGAATCACGCTACATTTTCTGCCGAGCAGATGGAATGGTGTGGGTTGGCAGATACCTCGTGAACGTCTCTTACCCTAGCACATAACCCCAACTATGAAATTCGGAGGTGGCGGTGTGATGGTATAAACCTGGTTTTCATGGTTTGACTTTCGACCTGTGTTTGGGATGTCATAAACATTGAAACATTGAACTCCAAGAGGTATCTAAACATTCTGGAAAATGCAATCTTTCTTGTTTTGTTGTGTTTCTGCCGAATTCACCATTGTCTCTTTCAGCAAGACAATAGATCATGTGACAAGGCGGCTGTTGTAACTGCGCGGTCTGTGAATGTGAACGTCACCACAATTGACTGGCCTCCAGAGAGCCCTGATCTGAATCCTTCTGAATATCTGTGGGATGAACTGAAGCATCGGGTAAGGAGAAATGACGTCCGTACCATAAAATGTCAGGATTTCATTACATGCTTACCGGAAGAATAGTCCAAAATTCCCATTGATTGCTATCATACACTTGTGTAAATCATGGCCAGTTGGTTTGCTGCAGTCATTGCAACGACACAAGGTTCAACATCTTATTAACGTGGGAGCCATGGTTGTTTGTTCCTCATACTATGGTGTCCGTTAACTTCTGTATAAGCAATGTATATATGCAATTCGTATAGCTGTTGATGAAGATGAAAAGGAAATCGAATTCTAGATGTCTACATTTTCTACCTACTGGATATTTCCTGGACAGTTTGAAATGGACCTAAAAAAAGGAACTCATCAAATGTCAAATATGTATTAAATATTTTCGTAGTAATTTCAGTTACGAATGTTGTTCATAATTAGAAAACCATTGTCCTCATAAGGCTGAGAACATCATAATAAATTCCCAACGAACACAAATAGTGATATCGTATAGTATTTAAAGTCATGAAACAATTAGCACAGTTAGAAGAATTCCATATTTTGCACTAAACTAATCAACAGGAATTCTTTCAAATAAAACCTATTCTGATCTACTTCCATAACCATATATAATATATAAGAAAACGATTTTATGTTTTAAAATTCTTTGCTTCATTATCAAAAAAAGTGGTTGAATTTTAACTTCAATCCGAAAATTTGCTTGTCAAATTTAAGATGAACGATTCAAACTAATTGTAATTAGTTTGAATTTTAGATTCTTAAAATTGCTATTTCGAATCGTGACTCTTTTAATAATTATTGCTTGCGATCATTTTGCTTGTGTTTAATTGAAAAGAAAAGATACAGCAAGTCAAGATCACTGTTTTAAACGATTTAATTATTTTTGCTTCAAAGGCTCAAGCCACTATTTTCCTGTAGTTTATATTCGCAATCATAACGGAAAAATCTAAGAAGATGACAAAGAGATCTTTGTCATCTTCTTAGATTTTTAAGAAGATGACAAAGATTACCTGATGGGGATTTTGTTGGTGCTTTGCTTAATTTATTCGAAGTTATACCAACTAGTTTCGCCAACTCTGGCTGTTGGATTCATCAGGGAAAAGATGTATAAAAAATAAGAACACTTAAAAGCTAAAAACTGTTTACACTAAAACCATAAACTTAACTGAATACCACTGCATATTTATAAAAGCAGAAGGACGCGTACTTCACACGCATAGCGCGTGTGTGATCTGCTAGTTGTTATGTAGGAACGTTCTGTAGTTGGCAGCAAAATTTAATTCTGGCATGTTTCAATATCTAATGAGGGTCTCCCAGATCTCGGACAAAATCAATCCTTGGTTTCTATTAAGGTTTTGCTCTGAACAGAGAACTGTAGTGGCTTCTTTTATAATTCGTTCGCGTTAAACTCTCAGTAAATAATTTATAAATATATACAGTTTACCTTTGAACAACGAGGGTTAGGGACAGTGGTGAGCTATGAAAATATTAACAAAGGGCTCGTATCGTCCAGCTAAAAAAAAAAAAAGCCGTATTTCACACAAAACGTTTATTAATACAGATTGTGTACAATTGCAATCAAAATTTATATCATCTCATGATCTAAACATGAAATATTTGCACACAATCAACTGTGTTAATTTATCTCACATGAGAAACACATTTTTTATCTATCAAAAAATAATAAGAATGAAATCTTTTATAATCTTTTATAAAACATTTGATTGGCTACTGGTTTTACCATACGATTGGCTACCAGAAGGGAGAAGGGTAAATATAGTGCATGCGCTTATTTTATTTTCAAACTTGGCCGCATTCGTTATAGAGGAGTTGAAATAATAATTCCAAATAATCTATACACTGCCAAATAGATTAATTTTTGTTAGGTTACCGTATGAGTTTGTCGCTGAATATGTTTGCCCCGTATAGCTCACCACTAGTTAGCGGTGCCGACCCTCTCCCCCCATTGTTCGAAAATTCGCGTATAACTTTTGGCTCCCCAAAATCTTAACCACTAGTAGCCTACTGTTGATCAGAAGCCTTACTGATAACATAAACACTCGATTAACACATATTTTGTATAGTAGGTATTATATACTATATTCTTACAATAAAGTAAGCTAGAGAAATGAAAATCTCATTAAAGAAATCTCAGTGATAACGAAGCAGCAGCAATAGGATTGCTTTATGGTAGCCTAGCCTACATACTAATGAATTTAAAGGAAACCTACAGATTTCATTTAAATACTTTCTTTAAAGCCAGTTAAATCGACTATTTTTCATTGGATTTAACACTAATGGTTTAAAAATATTTTGTTCGGTTTTGAGACCATTTTCAGGAATGTATTTTTCTTTCTAAAAATATTCACTTAAAATAACTTTTTCTGACCATGAATTGGAAGGATTTTAATACTGGTTTTGGATATACATGTTGGCTGTATCAGGTTTTTGATGTCGGTCTCATTCAACTTGTCCAACAACTTAATAGCTTAAACCCGAAAATATGAGAAAATATGAGCAAGTATGTAGTAAAATATTAAAGAAAAAACTATAGTATCTGAATGATTTGTAATCGTTTTAAAATATTTAGGTGCAATTAATTTTTTTAATAGTATAATGCACCAATTTAAAACAAACACGAACCCCTTTGAATAAAAAGGTAGGCAATTTTAAAACGGATAGATCATGGTCGCTTGAACTTTTGACGAGAACCGATGTATTATTTTAGATTGAGCCTGATTAGATTTGATACAAGGTTTTTCGGGAATCTCACATTGTACTGGCGCTGACCCAGTTTGATTCCTACTGTCTCTCCCTCTGCATTAAAAATTCACGAGGTATGATGGCCGTGTAGGTCCCACCCGAGACGAGGACGGTTGGTGGATTGATGGCATTTTAAGGAGATAGGTTTTCACTCTGTGGCCAAGTGAGTTCTTGACACTCCTTTCTCCTTTTAGTAGAGCATTACAAACTTGTTTTACTTAGCTAGTAGACTTCAACTTGAGTCTACAGGATCTGAATTAGGCAATAAATCTACAGATTTCCTAAACAGGCAAAACTGAACAAGAGGTATATCTACCAAGCCGCTCTTTATCCCAGTATAGACATCACGGACGATAGTAGTAGGGGAGGCACTTCTGACCAGATCAAGATCAAGATAAGATAAGGAAAGTGGGCGTGGCTTCCTGACGTCATTGTGAGTGACGTCATGAGTTTGGAATTTCCATGAGGGCAACTGTGTGAATGGCTTCAGTTCTTGTGTTTTGGTTCGCGTATGGGATTATGGGGGATTTTCCCCCCACCCCCCCCCCCCCCCACCCCCCCCCCCCCCCACCCCCCCCCCCCCCCACCCCCCCCCCCCCCCACCCCCCCCCCCCCCCACCCCCCCCCCCCCCCACCCCCCCCCCCCCCCACCCCCCCCCCCCCCCACCCCCCCCCCCCCCCACCCCCCCCCCCCCCCACCCCCCCCCCCCCCCACCCCCCCCCCCCCCCACCCCCCCCCCCCCCCACCCCCCCCCCCCCCCACCCCCCCCCCCCCCCACCCCCCCCCCCCCCCACCCCCCCCCCCCCCCACCCCCCCCCCCCCCCACCCCCCCCCCCCCCCACCCCCCCCCCCCCCCACCCCCCCCCCCCCCCACCCCCCCCCCCCCCCACCCCCCCCCCCCCCCACCCCCCCCCCCCCCCACCCCCCCCCCCCCCCACCCCCCCCCCCCCCCACCCCCCCCCCCCCCCACCCCCCCCCCCCCCCACCCCCCCCCCCCCCCACCCCCCCCCCCCCCCACCCCCCCCCCCCAGAAAACAACACACACCCACAACACGAATCCTTATCTCTACCATCACCCATAATTCCATACGCGAACCAAAACACAAGAACTGAAGCCAGTGACCACATATGCTCCCAGGGAAATTCCTGACTCAGGAAGCCACGCACACCGGAAGCATTTGGTTTAAAGTGTCCCATCAATCACAACACGAATCCTTATCTCTATCATCACCCATAATTCCATAGGCGAACCAAAAAAATCCCCCATAATCCCATACGCGAACCAAAACACAAGAACTGAAGCCATTCACACAGTTGCCCACATGGAAATTCCAAACTCATGACGTCAGGAAGCCACGCCCACTTTCCTTATCTTATCTTGATCTTGATCTGGTCAGAAGTGCCTCCCCTACTACTGACGATATTGTTCAAGCCTTTAGCAAAGAGCAGTTGCTTGACTTGTTCAAGAAGATATTAAAAAGGTTTGATACAGAATTCCCGGGATTTATAAACATATACGCCCAGGTCAGTGATCAAGAAGCCGAGGATGATGATACAGAGGACGATTTCATAACATTCCCATCGCCCAAGAACCCTCGACATATCCTCTCCCAGGGTACACAAGCAACCAAAAGACGGAGGATATGTGAAGATCTTGTGGAAGAAGGTTTAACACCACAAGTTTCCGAAGACAAAAAGGAAAAGGTCCCACCAGTGATCCTCCGAGACAAAGAAAATTGAACATCAGTTTCAAGGACCCTCGTTAAACAAAACATCAACCTTTCAGGACCAGAAACACAGATGCGGGAGTTAAGATTCATCCCGCTACTGTCTCAGATTATCGACTATCGCAAAATGACAAAAATTCTAGATAATTCCAAAATTTCCTTCCACAGCTTCGCACTGGCAAGCGAGAAAAATCTTAATATGGTCCTCAGACGGGATAGGCGAGGTCATCACAACAGATGGGGTCACTGCCGACCACATCATTCAAGGACTTACCCCAATCAAAGTTAGAAGAATACTGAGATCTGACAATGACAATGCCTTTAGTAGTAGTAGAAGCCAGCAAAACTCCGAAAAGGATATATGAAATGAGAGATATCTGCAGGCTCAAAATTACAACTGAGCCTCTAAGGAAAAGGGCATGCAGGGCAATGCCACAGATGTCAAAAGTTTGCAGATGCCCAACATTTATGCAGAACAGCCTACAGATGTCTAAAATGTGGTGAAGGACACCAGATCAGCTCCTGCAACAAGCCAAGAACTACACCTGCCTGTTGTGCTAATTGTAGAGCACCTTACCCCGCAAATTACAACGGGTGCCTTTTCCACTCAAAACATCGTGGGTCAGCAAAAGTGAACCCTGCTCCCCCATGTATTGACACCATAAGCAACGAAGCAGGTTGCCCTCCTTTTCGAAAAATCTCACCATCAGCAGCATAAAAAGGCGCTCGACCTACATTCATGACGGCATCAAATCAGATTCCTTCATCTCAAGAGCAAACAAGCTCCAACTTAACATCAGTTCTTACTGCTTCTCTTGCCACCATGCTGCAAAGCAAGCTCCTCACCATCTTTTAGAAAGAGATTCTATCTAGAAACCCAATCCATACTGACAGATGTATAAAAAATGCAAACCAAACTCACTCATGATAATAGTATGGAATGCTAATGGTCTGTTAAACAAAATCCTTGAACTGCAAGAGTTCACTCACAGATACAATCCTGACATAGTCTTAGTTAACGAAACACATCTTAGGCCAGCTAATAGCCCTAAATTACGGGTTTCGTGATGTGTAAAACAGACAGACTTACCGCCGGTGGAGGAGGCACAGCCGTATATATCAAACCTTATTTAAGCAATAACGTCCTGACCAACTCACAAACCAAGAACCTTGAGATAATAGGTATTGAAGTTCTTACTAACAATACTGGCAGCATCAAAATCTACTCCACATACAGCCCACCTAGCATCCCACTTTTGGCATCTGATTTGGATTCCATTCTCGGCTCTACTGACTCCATTATTATGGCTGGAGATTTCAATGCCAAACACACAGCTCCATTCAGCTCCACATTCAACAATAAAGGTCGTACACTAAACAATTACTCAACCCAAAACTCAATAGTCATAGCCGGACATACAGAGTCAATTCATCACAGCCCAGCTGGAAAATTAGATGTATTTGACATAGTCATCCTCAGAAACATTAGATACCAGTATCAGCTGGAAAATAAATGAACTGTCTTCCGACCACAACCCCATCCTGGTTAAGCTCGGTACGCTGGAGCAACTCACTCTTCCGCACTCATTTATACCCTGGGACAGACTCTCTAGAATTCTCCCACAGCACATCGACCCAGCCGCTGTTATTCACAATAAAGATGGGATAGACATTTCTGTAAACGACCTAACCAGTCAAATAAAAAAATCAATAAATTCAGTTACCCAAACTACAGTCTGTAAGAACATGTCCTAATCCTTCATCTTGTGATTCTGATAACTCCGATGATGAGATTCTACTGGCAAATCTAAAGTTTAAGTCATCGTTTCAGAAGTTAATGACAACGCAAATTATGCAGTTGTAAGGGCAACACCACGAAGAAAAGCTTTAAATTATAAGAGACAGAGAGTGAACAAAGATCTTTTCAAAGAAAAGGATAGTAAGACAGAGAAGGAAAAGACAGGAAGAACCAAAAAAAAGAAATAAACAGAGTGTTAAAAGAGGGGTGGTATTGCCATGAATGCAGAGAAGAAAAGGTTGCTGATATGAGGCAATGCAATCGGTGTCTTAAATTGTACCATGAAGAGCGTGTTGGTCTCTCCAAAGAAGAATGTAGCGTATTTGTATGTCCTTATGACTGTTCTTAATCTTATGATTTAAAATAATTGTTACATTCTTTTTTAAATATTTAATTTTGATCAAGGGCTTTATTAAACATCTATAGTTTAATAAGGCCAACACAAGGTGTTTTTCAAAGACTTGGTTAAAATATAAATTACTGCAAGAATTGTTCTTATTTGTGTTTTTTTTAATTAGTGATAATACAAACTTTAATATGAACACTGTTGCTTCAATTAATCTAAACAATTGTCTAATTTATTCAAAATTTAAATAAGGTGGGCCTTATTTGTTTCAGGTACCTTAGAACAGATACATAGACTGGTTGAGCAAATTACAAAAGGCTACAATTGAAACCTCCATACAACTACAGTCTTCATAGTGTTGCAAAGGCTTTTGACAAGGTGTACCATCAGGGACTGCTTTATAAACTCATAGAATTCAGCCTATCAATTAAGCTAATAAAAATAATAGATGCATATCTCAAAGACAGATTTATGCTAGTCATAATAAATGAAATCGGATCAACAAGACGCAAAATTCTGGCTGGTGTGCCTCAGAGCTCTCTCTCTCTCTTTGCCCACCTGTTATTTTCAATTTACATGGCTAACATTCCCCAAACCCCTAGTACAACCATCACTGCATTATATGCAGTTCACACCTCTCTATCATTCAGCCCCCCCCCCCCCCCCCGACAAGAAATCCGCAGACTCGAAAGCAGTATTCATATACTAGAAAAGTGGCTGATGGACTAGACGATTCAAGTAAACCCCCAAAAAGTTCAGCTGTAATATTTTCCAAAAAGAAGGTCCAGAGCAAGAAGGACATACACCTATTAAGAGTCAAGACTCCATGCCAGACCGAAGTTAAATACCTAGGCGTGATACCTGACAAAAGCCGTAAATTCAGCAATCACATAAAACATGTTAGCTCGAAGATATCTAAAGCAATCGCGCAACTCTACCCCATGATCAACAGCAAAAGCAAGCCGGATGTACATAACACACTACTTATATATAAGATGGTAATACGCCCAGTCATCACTAACTCACAGAATATGCATTTGGCTATGATAGAATATACACACTATCATAACCAAAATTGAAGATCTCACAGTGATTAACATCTATACGCCTCCCCTGGTAGAATGGCCATCTTAAGTAAATCCCATATTTCTAGATCCTACTATTTACATAGGAGATTTTAACAGCCATCACACCATGTGGAATTACAATAATAATGATGAAAATGGTGAAGCATTAACAAACTGGGCTGAGCAAAACAATCTTAGCTCAATATTTGATGCAAAGGACAAAGGAACCTTTAAGGCTGCAGCATGGAAGAGGGAACACAATCCAGACCTTTGCTTTGTTACCCAAAATTTACAAAATAAACCGATAAACACAACAAGACAAGTCCTTGAAGATTTTCCACACAGCCAACATCGCCCAGTAGTGGTAGAAGTAGGAATACAAATACCAATAATACGGTCTATTCCACGACCAAGATGGAATTTTAGAAAAGCGAACTGACAGGATTTTTTACAAGAACTGGACAAAATAGTAAGATGGATGGATACCTCCTGTCATATCAACAGCAAAGAAATATATTCCAAGAGATTTCCGAAAGGAATACATACCTGGCTTGAATAAAGACTGGAAAGAGCTATACCAAGTCTACTTAGAATCTGATGACTGTGACATAACTGAAGAATTACTCCAGAAGCTTGATAATGAGCGCAGAGAAAAATGGATAAAAACTACAGAGGACTTAAGACTTTAACAAATCAAGTAGAAAAGCATGGAGCCTATTAAAGAAGTTAGGTGGAAGTAATCCAATCACTCGTAAAGATCCTTTGGCGACTCCAGATCAAATTGCCTGTCGAATAACCTTGCTGTCCAGAGCCCCTCGAGATCATCAACACGCATGGGAAGTTAAACGAACACTCAAAAACGTACGGCAAAATGCAGATGGCAGTTCCCAATTTTCAAGAGAATTTACCACAGACGAAATAACTGAGGCCTTGAAGGAGGTGAAACCTGGCAAATCACCAGGCTTTGATGGTGTTCACCCTGAATGCTTGGTAAACTGTGGGAAAAATGCTCGTCAATGGCTATCAAGATTCTTTTCTCACATTTTAAGGACCGGAAACCTTCCAACAGCCTTTAAGAAAACCAAAACAATAGCCATATTAAAACCCAACAAGCCACAAAATCAAGTAGAGAGCTATCGTCCAATTGCGCTCCTCAGTTGCTGTTATAAGCTCCTCGAGAGACTCCTCCTTAACAGAATTGGGACAAAAATATCTTAAGTTATCCCTGTTGAGCAAGCAGGCTTTAGGACTTAAAGCAGTTGTACGGGCCTTACTACCCATATCGAAGTAAGCTTCTAGAGATGTTTGAAAACATCTGTAGTGTTTGTTGATCTTACTGCTGCATACGACACGGTATGGAAGAGGGAATGCTATGCAGGCTAATACAAGTCATACCATGCCAATCCATCATAAGACTTATTGGTAACATGCTTTCTGACAGGTTCTTCCATGTGGTACTGGGAAACAAAATGAGCAAACTGAGAAAGTTGAATAATAGGCTCCCACAGGGCTCAGTATTAGCACCAATTTTATTCAATTTATATACATCTGATCTACAGACAACTAGGTCAAACAAAATTGCTTATGCTGATGACATAGCCCTCACCATCCAACACAAGAGCATTGAAGTAACAAAGAATATTCTCACAAATGACCTTAGAACCATTGGGGAATACTTTCATAAATGGAGACTAACACCAAACCTCAATAAGACCGAGGTTAGCTCTTTTCACCTAAACACCAAATTGGCAAATAGGAAACTTCAGGTCAGCTTCAACCACACAATGCAGCAGCACCAAGATTTCCCTAAATATCTGGGTGTTACCATGGATAGAACACTATCTTTCAAAAGACATCTGGAGAATCGCTTTAAAGATCAAAACCCGTAATAACATCATACAAAAACTGTGTGGTTCTACATGGGATTCTACTGCTATTACACTGCGATACTCCACGTTGGCCTTAGTTTACTCTGCAGCAGAATATTGTTCACCAGTATGGCTAAACAGTCCTCATATCAAAAAAATCGACACACAAATAAATGCAGCGATGAGGACAATAACAGGTTGTGTCAAATCCATCCCCCTATACTGGCTTCCAACTTTGAGCAATATTGCGCCACCGAACTTATGCAGACAAAATGTTCTAGTAAAATAATACAAAAAAAAAAATAAACAGCAATCCCCTGTTGCCGATATATGAAGATCTCCCATATATAAACATGAATCGCCTTAAATCCCGAAGGTCTCCACTAATACTGGCTGAAGGACTCGTCAATAGCAATTTCAATGTTAATTCAAAATGGCTAGAAACTTGGAAAGAAAAATCTCCACCAGACTTAAACAAGTATATTCTTCCCAACCAAAATCCGAAAGGGATTGACCTTCCACGCCACCTATGGAAAAGACTAAATAGGATACGCACAGGACATGGTATCTGTGCAGACAGCTTATACAAGTGGAGAAGATCACCTACACCTCAATGTGACTGTGGGGCCATAAATCAAACCTTCCGGTACATTGTGGAGAACTGCAGCATAAGAGCCTATCCTGGTGACCTGAGAGACTTTTTTGAGGCAGATCCTTCAGCTCTTGATTGGCTATCTGAAAAAAATGTTAGACTTTTTTTTTACCTGATATTTGTACATGTGCATTACTTGTTTCATTTTTATTGTCTGCACAAATATGTATTTATATATTCTGAAGTCATGTGTCTTTATTATGCCATACACTAAATAAATAAATAAATCACTTACGCATCTCCTTCTTGATGCCATACCTGGAATACAAATATTCAAAAACTGCAGAAGATAGAAAACAAATGCCCGAGGATGATTCTGGATGCCCCGTGGTTCATAAGAAACTCCCAGATTCACAGAGAAGTCAATATTCCTTATATTTATTCCTTTTTCCACGATATAACAGAAAAGTTCTTCATCAAGGCAAGAAATCACCCAAACCGCTGATCAAATAAGCTTCGGACTACAATGAAGCGAAACACTACAAATATAAAAGACCCAAATCAATCTTATGCTCAGCTTAATGTAGCTGATGTCAACGCCCTTCCAGGGCGAGCCTGGAGCTGAATAACACTCCCCACGAAGAAACTCCCTCTCAGACAAAGGGGACCATGAAAAGCATTAGTGCTTCACCCATCTAACCAGCAATGCTCAGCGTTCTGATTAATACCGATACATTTCTTGTAGTATTAAGCCTGGAACAGTCTTAAAATCCATTTTACTTTGGACCATGATGATATCCATATCTCCATTCTTCATACTTCACAAGCAACATGTAATTATTTTTATAAAACGTAACTATAATATTTATTTACAAATACGAAAAAGGATATCAA
Organism: Typopeltis vanoorti; assembly: GCF_054136105.1. Taxonomy (NCBI): domain Eukaryota; kingdom Metazoa; phylum Arthropoda; class Arachnida; order Uropygi; family Thelyphonidae; genus Typopeltis; species Typopeltis vanoorti. Next base: position 86,437,867 of record NC_143566.1, read on the forward strand.
TTAAGAGGTTTTGAAACGATTTTTCGTATATCTTTTCTTTCTAGTGAATTATTTTCAAATAAAACTTTTCAAGATATAGGGATAATAATGATAGATGCTGTTCTCTCTCTCTCTCTCTCTCTCTCTCTAAATGGCTAAACCATAATCGTTTACTACTACAGGAATAAATAAATCACGTGCAATCTTAAAATTAAGAAAGATGTTAGCGATTTTATACGAAAACCAATTTTATTTATTATTAATTCATTTTTAAATGCTCAATGTTTTAAAACTTTTCGATGAAATGCTAAATATCCCATTGCACCTTTTATGATTTCCATATCTCGATGATATATCAGTATTCCATGACAGTATTGCTAAAAAAATAATTCACTTTTTGTTTTTGCGCTGTCTGAAAAAGAGAGAACACTGATAGTATTACACTTCTACTGACCTTGTCAGTAGCAAGGGATCTGGTTCATTTTGTATAGATGTTATTCTTTTTGGAGCAACATCCCTCGTAACTAGGCTATGAGATCAGTGTATTCCTGCATGCTCGAGTTTATTCCTGCGAGCTTGAGTTTATATCGGGAAGAACCCTTTCACCCCTCAACGGTGGCAAACTCACCTTCAAATGAAAATGCCATCATAAAGATTATTTGTGTTCGTGAAGGGATTTTCTGTTTATAAAAAGTGCTAATCTTGTAAACGTTTTTATCCCACTGATAAACGAAACGTATAACTAGTTAAAATATCTTATGCTGACTAGGTTTTACGGTCAGGCTTTTCTTCTCAAAAACGCGATTAGCTGAATTATACAAATGCGAAATGATAAAAATATGAACACAGCATGCATGCGCATGAATTTTTAGAGTTCGAAGCAGCAAAAGTGTCTGTAAGGAGAAATAAGGAAAGTAAACAATATGATTGGATCAAAGGCAGAGTGATGAGGTGCATAAATGTAGCCTGTTTTATCTGAGAATGTGCTACTGTATAGCAAAAGTGAAAAGTTGTGTTGTTGTCTGGATTCCTGTGGTATAACATGTACTGGTAGATCACCTAAATGCAGATGACAAGAAGAAATTGACTACGTGTATTTGAAAAGTGCAGAATCCAACTAGTAGATTTGACTGGAAAATCTTCATTACAGTTAGAGTGGTAGAAAGACACACACACGCACACTCGCACACACAAAGTGAATAAAATCTAACCACTTACATTATGTGTTTTGATGTTTGGAAGTAAAAAGATAGAAATAAAAACATGACATAATTATTTTTTTAATTATTATGTGTAGTCATACGAACAGGCATGCGATGATATCGCTGTTACCGTTTTTATAGTTTCAAAGTGTTTCTAACTCCTGTTTTTAATTTGAAAGTGTTCTAAGTAATTCAACTTGTCACTTCTCAGACAGTAATATAAAATTCACCGAAATTGGCTGGGAAGAAAGCAAATTTTGAAGTGCTGAAAAGTGAACAGAGAAGACCGTGTCAACAACGAGCGAAGAGCAAAGGACGTTGACATCTTTACAATCACACTACAGTTGCTCAAGGGAAGAAAGGTGAGTCATGAAGTGCATGAAATGCCTAAAGGATTTATCGTCCAACGGAAATCATATAACCTGTAGGAAATGCCATAGGAATCTTCACTTTACATGTTCTGGCCTTTTAGAAATAACCTGGCAACATAAATCCAATGTAACATGGGAGGAATGTAAGTGCCTATTCTACAGGGAGAACAAAGAAACGTGGCCACCTACGGTGCACCGATTATACTGGAAGCAAAATCAGATGACAAACTGAAGAGTCAAAAAAATACAGGTGAGTCCTATAATTTGAACTCCTTAAATATACTAATAGAAGACTGTCTAAAGGCTATAAAAGCCAGCTTAGTAGATCTTGTACAAGAACTCTTTGATAAAAAGAATGAACAAATAACAAAAAAATCTAGCGAATATGAGGATTTTGTCAAACATAATAATTTTGCAGTGGAAGAAGTCTTGCAAAGGGTAAAGACATCAAAATTAGTGATAACATACTAACTGACAGACAACATAATTTGATAAAAGAGACATCGGAACTCGATCAAGAACTTAATTCCAAACTACAATATGAGCATTTAAATCATCAACAACATAAAGAAGATCTTGTCATAAGCGATCTTTCTGAAAATGCATTCACAAAAATTCTCAGAGATGTAGTTTTAAAATTAGGGCCATGCATTTGATTTTTCCCTAAAGCATAGCGACATTCAGGTGGGAAATCCAAATCCCAGGAAGAGCAAAAACCAAGGCTTTCCCCGACCCAAGTCATAGTTCATCTTACAAACAAGTCCACAAGAGACAATCTTATAAAAGCCAGCAGACAGAAAAAACTAGTTGCCAAGGACCTGAATGCATCGCAAGACAATACACCAATCTTTCTATTGGAATCTTTAATCCATTCAACCAGAATCTGTTTTTACCAAGCAAGAAAAGTAAAAACAGAAAAAAATTACCAATTTTTGTGGATCAGAGATGCCAAGATATTCTTGAGGAAGTCACAAACTTCAAAGCCAATACAAATTTATAGCTCAGAAGTCATAGAAAGGCTGTCACCGTGAAAAAAAAAGTCTCCTAATTAGTTCAAAAAGAAGACCACAACAAAAATAAATGTGAACCACCAGACTGATGTAACAACACCATAATATATTAGCAATTTCACCCTGATCATACATTTCAAACATCAGCCTATTTCCAACACAGCAGTCAAATCAATAAACAATAACTGGTGCCATCCTCAGATAAGCTTAATAAAAAGCTTCGAGGATGCAAGCTGAGACATTACATCTCAACTGAGATCACAACAAAGAAAAAAAATCCGTTTATTACATTAATGTTCTGTAGTTGCAGTGCTTAAATATATTAAAAGCAAAAATTGTAAAATATATATAACTCATTATTATACTATGTTCTTGTTGTTGTGGTTATGTTGTAGCCTTTCAGCTGTTTAGAGGCAGCTACACATACGGCGCAACATTGGGAAATGACTATGGGCAAGGTGGTTTTCCATTGCCTTCTTTGCCATATGTTATCCTATGACTAGCCTGTGAGTTCATGGGGCGGTTTGTCTGATTGCAGTATGAAACCTCCCAGATAAACAGGTGGAAAAAACCCTGATGTCCACACCAAAGACTGGCCAACTTGGCTATGTCTGAGAAAGATCCTTAAGCTCCTCAAGTCGATGGGAATCGAACCTAGGACACTTCTATCCCAGGCATATAGTTGCAACGCAAATAGCCACTAGGCTAACCGCATGGATATTGTTATACTATACTGTAAAAAATGTAATCTTATTCAACTGCAACTATAAATTACCATCTACAGTAACTATTATTAATACGTTATACAAAAAAAAATTGTGTGAGATCCATTTAAAGAAAAACAAAAAAAAGAACAATATGTTTTGTAAATGCTATATAATCATAATGTTAATAATAAAAATTGCTGAATTTTTTTAGAAAAATTATTATTATTATTATTATTATTATTATTATTATTATTATTATTATTATTATTATAAGAAACAACCTTGCAACGAAAATCCAACCTTGCAACGTAAATCCAAATCCAATGCAACACACACGAGGAATGGAAGTGTATACTCTGCAGGAGGAACAAAGAAACGCACCTAAGGCAGCCGCCTACGACGCAGCCGATTATACCGGAGGCAAAATCAGACGACGAACTGAAGAGACAAAAAAATGCAGGTGAGTGCTATAATTTCAACTCTTTAAATATAGTGATAAAAAACGGTCCAGAGACTATAAAAGCCAGCTCAGTCGATCTTGTGCAAGAACTCTTTGACAAACAGAACGAATAATTAACAAAAAAAATCTAGCGAATATGAATATTTGGTGAAACATAATAATTTAGCAGTGATAGAAGTGTTGCAAACGGTAAATGACATTAAAATCAGCATTAACGCACTAAATGACAGGAAACACAATTTGATGAAAGAAACTTTCGAACTCCGTCAAGAACTTCATTCTTTAAAACTACAATACGAACATTTAAATCAACAACAACACAAAGAAGATCTTGTCATAAATGGTCTTCCTGAAACTGCACCTACTGAAAACCTCAAAGACGTGGTTTTAAAATTAGGACATGCAATTGATATCCCCCCTACAGCTTAACGACATTCAGACCGTAAATCGGATTCCTAGGAAGAGCAAAAAATAAGGCTTGCCAGGACCTGCGCTAGTCATAATTCGTCTTACAAGTAAGTCCACAAGAGACAATCTCACAAAAGCTAGCAGACAGAAAAACCAGTTGACAATGACTTGAACGCATTTCAAGACAACACACCAATTTTCCTATCAGAATATTTAACCATTCAACCAGAATCGGTTGTACCAAGCAAGAAAAGCAAAAATAGAAAAAAAATACCAATTTTTGTGGCTCAGAGAGGCCAAGATATTCATAAGGAATTTACAAACTTCAAAGCCAATACAAATTAAAAGCTCAGAAGACATAGAAAAGCTGCCACAGCGAAAAAAAAATCTCTTAATTAGTTCAAAACGAAGACCACAATGAACGTGAACCACCAAAACAGATGCAATAACATCAGAACATACTGGAAATTTCACTTTGATCAGCCCTTTCAGACCATTCATTTGATCTTCCAAACATCAGCATATTTCCAATACAGCAATCAAATCAATAATTATATATATATATATATATATATATATAGTTTAAAAATAGATATATTATTATCTGAGACCTCTAGTGAGTTAAGGATTATAAATCAAACAAGCCACATGTCATACCTTCCCTTAAATTCATTCACCCTAGATGCACTCACTACCCCTAAGGGAATTATTCCACTCACTCACTGCTTTCAGAGAGAGAAAAACCTAGCTCTTTTCCCTTTCTTGACTGCAAATAAACTTCCATGGATGCCCTTGTGTTCTCTCCCCACTTTCCATATAACGAAACATTTTATCATTTGAAATGCTATAACACCCATTCAAAAGTTCATAGACCTTTATCATATCACCCCTTTTTCTCCTGTTAACCAGAGTCTGCAATCCACATACTCGCAATCTGTGCTCATAATCTAAATTCTATAATCCGGATATAATTTTTGTAACTCTTCTTTGCACCCTTTCCACAGCTTCTTTATCTCCGTGGAAAAGAGCTATCGGTAACCTGTGGAGTACCACACAGGGAATTCTCTCCCCAACTCTGTTCAACACAGAACAGTAAAACTCCTGCCACTACCATCACTCAGGTTGAAACAATTACAAAGTATATCAAGTCATTACAAGAAATAAATGTGATGTATTTTTGTAAAATATTTAAGTACGCTTGATCGATTTTTTGAGTGAAAAAATTCATCCTTTAATGACAAGAAAATCATATCATTGAGAGAAGATAACTCAGCTTGCATTAAAGCTTACAAATATTTTCAGCCTCTGTTTACATCGCAGTGGCTGAGCAATGACCAAAGGAAAGCCTGCAGAACTATAAGAGAAAAGCATTGTAGGTTTACTTACATGAGACATATTGACAATGAAAGTTTACTCAGTAGTGTATTTTATTACACGCGTAAATAGCTGTAATCACAGGAGGATTCACCTCCGCGTTTCGACCTTTAGATGTATCAATAAACAAACCTTTTATAGAATTCATAAGGGAAACATGGGTGAATGAGATGAGATCTCCAAATTTTGAGGAAACATCTACGGGTAGGAGAAAGAAGGCCACAATTTCGCAAGTGTGCGAATGGGTAGGAGTTCATGGAATGAAGTGAAACCTGAATATAAAATCTTTTCGAAAATGTGGCATTACTAATACACATGACGGTACGTGGGAATGACTTATTATTTTAAAACAGCAAAGACTCGCTTTGTGATGAAGTTTGAAGTTCAGAAAATTTTGAGAGTGAAGATGAAGATGAATGAAGATTTGAAAAGAAGATTATATATATATATATATATATATATATATATATAAACATTAAATTTTTTCGAGCGCTTTTCTGTCTGTAATGATCCTAGCTTCCGGCAGGTGAAATCCTACCAGCTCCCTATGAGCTGACCAACTCAACTTCAGTTGAAAATCCCCTATAAAGATCCATATTTCTTAAATGGGATTTGAATCTACGTCTTTCAAAGCAAAAGGCATCGTCATTACTGGCTGAACTTAGGGAAGCTCATCCTGTATGCACTTCCATTTGAAAAATATTCCAACGTGCCTTGGAAATCTTCAAACACACTTGCACTCCTCATCCTCAGGTTTAGGATATAAAACGATTTTACGAAATTGGTGTGCGGTGGAATTCATAGTGACAAAGAAAAGAATAGATGTGTTTAGGAAATGCAATACACACACACACACACACACACACACACACACACACACACACACACACACACACACACACACACACACACACACACACACACACACACACACACACACACACACACACACACACACACACACACACACACACACACACAATTTGAAAAAAGGTTTCAGAAAGACTCGAATAACTTTCCAGACTCATAATAAATTTAATGGAATAAAAAATGAAAGTAAAAGGTGTCTTCATAAAGTTTATCAACAAAGCGTAGTTTTGAGAACAACTAGAGTACAAGGATATGCTATCAAGATTAAGGAACAATTTCTCTCATAAAAGAAACATTAACAAAGACTTTGAGTGTCAAGTGTCTTGTAAGGATGAATTTTGATTAGTCATCGATGCAAAGGCAAGAAAAGTTAAATTTGTTTCTATTTCAACACGCTTACCAGATTACCCTCAACTGTAAAATCCCATTTAGTATATTACTTTGCATAAATAACGATCACGTGGAGTCTTATTTGAATGAATACGTGAGAGGTCAATGACTACTGGAATCTCATGAGAATCGTGTTAAATTAAAGAACAAGTGGAACATAGCAACCTCACAAATGTATTAGGGCTCTTGTCCCTTCAAAGCTTTTACTCGTTTATAGTTCTCCTTCTAAATGTCAGGTGGAATGAACATCGAATAAATCATCCTCCATTGCATTAAACCAGCAAATAAATTGAAGAATATGATCGTTATATTGATGCATGGTTAAGAATGATTTTCAATGAATGTCCATCTCATTACACGCACAAAGAGAACGACGTGTAGAATTGTTTGGTAAATATCTTCTTCACCAAGTGCTAATGAGCATAGATTTGAAAAAGGTGAGAGATAATTTATCTGACATAAGTTTCATTGACAGGCAACTGAGAAGAGTTCAGTAATAGTATGCATTAAAGTAGGTTGTAGGTTGCGTTAGTGCAGATCATAAAGGTAGTTGCGGTTGGTGCAGACAGAGAGTTGTAGAGTATGTATCCTTCCTCGATGAGTCTTTGGACTCCCTGGAGGTGTCACGTAATAATAATAAGTGGTTATTTCTCTGAAGATTTTAAAAGAAATGCTAGAATTCCGATCAAAAAATTTGTGATTTTTCGCAACAGTTTCAAAATCGTCGTAGGTAGTAACTGGTATCGAGGCTATCAGGTGAAAAGGCGTGCTGTTAGAACACTCCTGAGAGATCTGTATTTTGTTTATTAAATTAGATTAAAATTAGATCTAATCGTCTATTTTTAGTATATGATTGCAGTTTTTTTTAGTGTAATTATTGTACCATAGCTTTTTAAACATAATTGCAAATATTAGTTTTTACTACTCTTAAGAATGGCGCTGAAAACTCGTCGCAACAAGTCAGTGTCTAAAGCTCAAGATTTTACTACTGATGAGAGCGTTTGTCTTGATGACCAAACGTACTCCTGCAGTGATAATGATAATTCATCTGAGGATAAGATAACATTAAAAATATCTCGAATTATTAGAAAATCGACTAGAGAATTCGAAAAGATGAAAAAGCGTTTGACTCAACTTAGACACAATAAGAATCAGAACAAGCAGGAAAGCATTGAACTTGGTAATCATAAAAACAACAAGGTAAGTCAGTTAAAATATAGCGAAGAAAAGGTAATATGACATGTTGACTCCATCTTAAAATTTGCGCTTGCCGAGAGGGTCACTACGTTTTGGCGAAAACTACAAATATGACAAAGGTAATTGAAAATGGAAAAAGAAAAGTAAAAGAGATGTTGGTTGTGGTAGGTACTAATAATTTAAGTAGTGACAAATATAGTATGAGAGAAGATATGAAAGGTCTGTTGGAAGAAGCGAGAAAGAAATGTGAGAGAGTGAAAATTGTAGGATTACTACCGAGATATGACAGTATTGAGTTAAGAAGAAGGGCGATGATAGCAAATGATTTCAGGCGCAGACTCTGTAGAAGAAATGGATGCGAGTTTTTAGATGTGTGGAGTGAGTTTGATGGCAGAAAAGACTTGTATAAGGATGATGGCCTACACTTGAATTCATTTGACATCAGAAACCTGGAGAAATTACTTCTTGGTATGAGACTCAATACAGAGAGTCAGGGAAACTAAATCATCAAGGGAGGAATGGGGAAAATGTGTGTGAAAGTTCAGCTATGGTATACAAACGTGATAAAGATATAAATCCTTTGAACATGGTTATGTATGTGGCGTAGGAGTGGGAAAATATGCTTTGGGTTCGGACCTTTTAAGTATGTCTGGGAAGGGAAAAGAGAAAATTCTAAAATAAGATCAAATAGATTGCATATGTAATTATAAGAATAGGCAAGATCGTAATTTACTATGTCTATATACAAATGCCAGGAGCATTAGAAACAAAGAGGTTGAGTTCGTTGCTTTATTGAATACGATGTGGCCTAAGATTGATGGCATTAATGAAACCTGGCTATCAGAATCAGATATATTAAGTAGGATCCAGTGTATTGGGTATACTACGAAGTATAGTATTTTTTTGGATGATAGGAGAGAAGGAGGTGCGCTACTAATGATATCAGATGACTTAAGTCCACTTAGGGACTTAAGTCATCTGAAATACAATACGATAAAATAAAATAGAAATACAATAAAACAATGTTGGTAACAATGTTCCATGTAGCGATGAGTTTGAATCTATCTGGTGTGAAGTGGAGGTTAACAGAATGAAATAAGTGGTGCGGTGTTGCTACAGACCTGTAGGCTCAGTTGCATGGGACGTAGAAATGCATCGCCAATTTAGCCTTTTGGGTACCAAGCGAATGATCATTATGGGTGACTTTAATTTTCAAACATTGATTGGGTAGAAGAGAAATCTCATGATAAGAAAGAAGAGGAATTTATTGAATTGCTGTGAGACAACTTTCTCAAGCAGCATATGAAAGAAGGAACTCGCGGTCAAAGAGTGTTGAATTTACTTATAGTATCAGAATGGGTTTCTGTTCAGAATATGGCTATTTTACCACCAATTGGTGACAGTGATCATGCTGTGATTTCTTGGGCATAACCGATTGTATTGATGCTCCGATTAAAACAGGTTACATGTCGAACTACCCAGCTGGAAATTATTACCAACTTAGGAGAATGCTATCTTTGGTCCCATGTTATCACATACTGAATGGAAAAATGTGAGCAATGCATTTGAATCTTTGAAAAAATGCTTAAATGAGGCGGTATTTGAATGTATCCGTAGTGTTCGAAGAATCAATAGGTTGAGGATGAAATGAATGTGTAACCTTACTAGGCAAGAGATCCACAAGAAGAACTTGATGTTGAAAGAATATCTTGAGAATAAAAGTGAGAGGAGTCATGGAATATATAAAGTTCGGGCCAGAAAAGCAACTAGTATTGTGCGAAATCTGAATCGGAGTATGAAACGAAATTGGCCATGCCAATTTCGTTTCATACTTTTGTTTCATCGTTTCATCACCACTCTGGTTATATAGCCTAGTTGCTAGGGTTACTGCTTCATCTATAATAACATCTATGCAAAATGAAACAGTTCCCTTGGAATTATTTCATAAGGTCAGCGGAAGTGTAATATTATCAGTGTTTCCTGTGACCATAGATGGGAGCACTATCGGCATGATTTTTTGTTGTTGTTGTTGGTACATCTGTCGTAAGTATCCATGTGAAATTTCAAGTCATTCTACCAAGTAGTTTGTTTTATAAAACTGTCTGAAGCAAAAGTGTAGTCTGTATCCCTTGAAATGGATAAAATTGAGTATCGTGCGGTTATAAAATTCCTTGTAAAAGAAGGTTTAATGCCAATAGAAATTCATTCAAAGTTCATAAACGTTTATGGGCACTCTTCTCTTTTGTTTTCGACTATTAAGAAATGGGCTGCCGAGTTTAAACATGGCCGTATAAGCCTTGAAGATGATCCACGCGAAGGACGTCCAAAAAGCGTAACAACAACAGAAATCATTGATCAAGTGCACGTTATGGTATTGGATGATCAGCGAGTCCAAGTGCGTGAATTTGATGAGACTATAGGCATTTCCAAAGAACACGTAGGATATATTTTGCATGAAGAACTGCAAATGAAAACGCTTTGCACAACATGGATGCAGCGCTTTCTCACAACAGATCAAAAACGCATCGCATGAAAATCTGCGAACAGTACTGGGAGCGTGTTAACAAGAATAAGAATGATTTTGTGCGTCGATTTATTACTATGGATGAGACTTGCAATCACCATCACACACCAGAATCCCTAAAACAGTCAAAACGGTGGACAGAAGCCGGTTGTTCAGTGCCAACGAAGAAAAAGCAGGTCTTTAGCATCCCAAAGCACCTTTCCATCAGCAGGAAAGGTGCTTTTGGATGCTAAAGACATTTTGTTTATTAATTATTTTGAAAAGGGTAAAGCAATATCCGGGGAATATTATTCCGAACTTTCCACCAGACTAGACGAAATAATTCGTGAGAAAAGACCCGGTTTGCAGAAGAAAAAAATCATCTTTCATGAGGGCAATTCGCCTTCCCGCAAAGGTTATTTTTCCAATGGAAAAATTAAGGGATCTGCACTATGAATTGTTGGAACATCCACCCTCTTCCCCAGATGTGGCTTCGTCTGACTTCTATTTCTTCCCAAAATTAAACTCTTCCTCGAGGGTCAGCATTTTTCTTCGAATCAAGAGATGATTGCAGCTGCAGAGGGGCATTTTGCAGATCATACTGAGAATACTGAGAAATACTACAGGGACGGGATAATGGTGCTGGAATAAACATATTAGTCTCAAGCGAGATTATGTTGAAAAATAAAAATAATTTTGAAATTATAAATTCGTTTTTTTCATTGTTAGGCCGAGAATTTTTCAGACTACCATCGTAGATATTTAGCATTTCATCGAAAGGTGTTAAAACATTGAGCATTTAAAAATAAATTTATAATAAATAAAATTAATTTACGTATAAATTCTCTATGTCTTTCTTAATTTTAAGATCGATCATAATTTATTTATTCTTGTAGTAGTAAACGATTATGGTGTAGCCATTTAGAGAGAGAGAGAGAAAGAGAGAATAAACACTCAGTATATTTCGCAACAGCATCCTTCATTATTAACCCTATATCTTGAAAAGTCTTATTTGAATAGTTCACCAGAAAGAAAAGATAAATGACAATATCATCTCAAAACCTCTTAACAGTCATTCATTGTTGCATATGTGAATAAACAAGATAATATATTTTATAAAAAATAATTATATGTAGCTTGTGAAGAAATGTGGATATCATCATGGTCCAAAGTAAAAAGAATTTTATGACTTTTGCAGGCGTAATACTACAAAAAATTATTCTCTTTGAAATTAGCTACCTTTTTGTTTAAAGGGGTTCATGTTTCTTTTAAATTGGTGCATTCAAGTATTTTAAAAATTAATTTTACTTAAATATTTTAAAACATTTATCAGTTATCCAGATACTATAGTTTTTTTTCTCGTTATTACTTTGCTATATACTTACTCGTATTTAATTTTCGGGTTTTAGTTAATAAATTGTTAGACAAGTTGATCATAAACGTGATACAGCCAACATGTATATCCTAAAATAGTATCGATATTTTTCAAATTCCTGGATCAGAAAAGTTCACTCGAGTGATTATTTTGTAGGGAAAAAAAAATCCTTTCTTGAAAATAGTCTCAAAACCGAACAAAATATTTTTTAGCCATTACTGTTAAAACAAAGGAAAATATGTAAATTCGGACTGTTTTTAAATAAAGCATATAAAATAACAAATTATTATAAATTCATTCTAAGAAAGAGTATTTGAATTCTAATGATATTATTACTATATTTTATTAACGGTACATTAAATCACTATTCACAATGCTTTTTACAATTTAAACGAAGAAATAATATAAAAGAAACAACGTGGAATCAACTCGCAAGAATCTTCAAGGAAGCATTAACCATCAGTGAATGCGACGAGCCATCTGTGTTTACATATGATGAAAGATTTTCTTTTCGGGGGGGCAGTTTCGAGATGAGGCGCACCAATGTAGCCTACTATACTTGGGAATGCTATTATGGTAGGAGTGTACAGCGGTGCTGTAGTTCTATATTCGGAAATTATAGAATAGACGTGTAGCATAGCTAGCACGTGATGTTCTATAGTAGCTGGAATAGGACTGATAGGAAATGGTGTTTCTGATGTTTTCAGATGTGTTCGATCCACGGCTGCGTGTATCGTAACTCACCGATGATAATCACATGATCTTGAGGTGTGATGGGTGGGATTGTTATTATGCATTTAAAATAAAAGCGTATCAACAGAAATAATATTGAGTACTCAATTTGAAGGCATCCTAATCAATCTGATGTGTTCTAGTTTGCTATTTTCGATTAATATTAATTTTATGTGAAAGGAAATTCACGGAAACTATTTTTTTTTTTCTGCAGGGAGAATGGGATGAACAAGCGCATTTCGAAAATACTTTGGAATTGAATGTAACTTGCAAAGAAGCTTGTTATCCATTAAAAGTTACTTAGCTAACATCATTTAAATTGAAATCAGTCTAATATCGTCTCAGACTTCGTATGTACTTCAGATTGGATATTCATAAAAAACGAGGACGCACTAAACTATTTTTTTTCTGGTCACGGTAAGTCAGTCGGTCTTGTATGTGGACATTAGACTTTGCAGTATTTTACATTCCGTTGTTATTCAAATACTAAGATTATTAGATGGCGCTGCCGTTCTGTGTCAACAGAGATGCGAATTTGTAATCACAGACTTGAACTGCAATAAGTGAGATTGCCTTGCATTATGATTTCCAAGTGGAAATGTGTCAACAAAAAGATAATTTATTGCAGATGACTTCTTTATAGTAACGTGTTACCACACCTATTTTAAACAGGTAGTTAGTGGCATACTTATTATTGAAATAATAGTTATATTAACCGAGATGTGAAAAGCTGAAATGTGTGTGTGTGTGTGTGTGTGTGTGTGTGTGTGTGTGTGTGTGTGTGTGTGTGTGTGTGTGTGTGTGTGTGTGTGTGTGTGTGTGTGTGTGTGTGTGTGTGTGTGTGTGTGTGTGTGTGTGTGTGTGTGTGTGTGTGTGTGTGTGTGTGTGTGTGTGTGTGTGTGTGTGTGTGACCTACTGATCCTGTTGATTGCACACATTATCGTTACAGACTCGAACGTCGTGGCGATAGCTGAAACAGCATTTTTTATGGCATAATTCTCATGTTCTGCTTCCGGAGTTTGTTAAGCCACGCTGGTGACAAGTTGTTGAATACGCCGCAAAGATGGCAAAAATTAATGACACCAACTACACTGAATACACGTTGAAATCACAAGAAAGGAGTACTTGAGATGTAAACAATAATCTCCTGATATTTCCAGTAACATTGTAACTTTTTCGGGGAATAGACACCAGTGCACAACCTCACTGCGCAAAGATATGAGGACACTATTTCATGACAGCCGTGGGAGAATGTGTATCTTCTGTACACTATAAGACTGATCATAATACGGTATTTTAGTGTATGTGTTTTGGTCTTTGGTATGCAGTGTATTGTGTGTTAAAGGTGATCGTAACTTCATTTACAAGGTGTAATAGAGTCATCGAATTCGATGAAGTATTATTGAAGATACACTCTAAAAATGTTTTACTTGATTACTCAAACCATTTTTGTCCAAAGAGCAGAAATGGGATCTTTATTTCATAAACAACCGGTATTTCTATCTTAATATTATTTTGAGTATATCATTTGAAGTAACATCGCTAACATGAAAGAGGACGAATAAACTCTGTCCCTATTTAATCGATGAGGTATCAGTTGTGCAAAAGGAATGAGAATGTGGTTAGCATTCGCTCAAGGAATCCAATATCCTGTTCCGTTTGTGTTTTTTCAATGAAAGTTTCGCTTCTAAGATAATAGTATGTTCGTGAGGGTAATAAAAACGCCCTGCCCTGTTCTCCTCTTTTTATTGTTCAAGACAATAAACTTTTATATTGTATTATATGCATTGTTTTTATTCTTTCTAACACTCACTACTCATTGCAAGTGACAAAGACAATCGTCACAAGATCAATCATATCTCTAGTTTGACGCATTGTGAAAAAATCACTTAGAATCCCAACACCTCGCCGAAACTTATTCATCACTCCTCGCTTTGAAAGTCTAGTCATCATCTCGTGTGGCAAGTGCTGAAACACTTTTCTGCATCGATACTTTAAATCCGTTTAGTAAATTAAATATTTATTTAATAAGACCTTCATTATGCCATTCTCCAGCCAGTATGGCAACCCACTATTTCTCCGTCTTGTCGTAAGGAAAATTCCACAGACTACCTTCAATATTGGACACTAGCATCTGGATCCTGTCCATCACTTCGTCTTCCACAAGAAACCCAAAGGATCACACTTGAGCAATTAACCCACATGTGGACGAAATAAAGTATTTAAAGAGGATTTGATTTCTTTCTTATCTCTTCCTTGTCAAATGTGTTCTTCAATAATAAATTAATCGTGTTGCCCTTGAACATCAAATCTCTCTCTCTCTACCATTTGAATCCATAGCATCTTCGCTTTCCTAGAATACGTTTTCGTGAATGCGATAGACCTTACAACTTTTATTTCTCTTCTAAAATATTTTGAAAATAAAAATGAAACAACAAGAACACTGTTAAACTCTTTCATATCAAAGGAGTGTCCATTGTCAATTGCCTATATTCTACTACTACCCTAGTCCTGTGCATCGCGTTTCTCTTTCACTTTGGGATATCAATAAATAACTGATTTTTTTTCTTCATATAATTTCTTATGTCATTTCTCTAAACCGTAAAAAAAGCCTGACGGTAGAGCCTTGCAACACATAGCCAGTAATGTTTTCTCAAGGATTCTGCTGTCCCATATGTTAATCTTCGCTACTCTCCTATCCATATTAGTAATTTCATGTCCACCCTCATTTGTTGTTATTTGTGTAGTAGAGTTCCAGGTGAATCCCAACCTCCTCAAAATGCAGCAATATCATTCTACATTTAGAGGAGAATGAATTACTGACACATAACCAGTCCTTCATAGAAACATGGTTCCCACACAGAGTATAAAATTCCTGTGTCTTCAGATCTGCACTTTTGGATTTAAAGTCCCGTGCCTCGTTTATTCAACTACTGGTTGATTTCATTGAAACCAGTGAAGTTTGATTGCGCAATGAACTTCTTTCATTTTTTCATACTAGAATCAAACATTTTTTCCAAGACTGTTTTAAGAAACGCAAACTCAAGAGTTTGTCTAGCTGCAAAGTAGCTGCGTAGAAAAGCTTTCTGAATCTTCCAGGGATACTTTAGGCTGAAGATCTGTTGAAGCTTCTTCGTGAGCGAAAGTTAATGCTTGTAGGTCGTTCAACCGAAGCGAAACTAGCATATTCGTGTATTCTTCTTTGGTCAGTCACTAATGTTACGTGTCAATACAAATATTATTACTTAAGTAAATCGGAACAACACAAGGAAATTACGAGAATAAAATAAATCGAAAAGAGAGAGCTTTTATAAACTCTGAAGAATTGGATATGCTAACAAATCATTTATATGACGTGCATTCCAATGAATCAAATCAATGCTCCATTTTTTTATATGTTTATGGGATTCCGTGAACCAAATTTCAAAAATAAAATAAATCTGTGTTAACTAAATAAAATTTCAGAGATGAATTTCACAGTCTGTTTAATTCATTAATTATAATTATCACATCGCGGTTAGGACTGAGGGCAAACACAAAAGGGAATACGTGTGCGGTTGGTAGTCACATACTTGATTGTATCGAGTGCAAAATGTTTTTGAAACGTATTTTTTTTAACAATTGTAAATTTGATCACGATGAAGATACCAAATCACTCTCTTTTAGTCACCAACTTGAAATATAAAACAAAATAAATGCCCTCTCTTATTACTCATTAATTAAAATTGCATTATATGGAATTTGTGTTTCCTTAGGAAACAAGAAATTCCTTTATTTCAATTTTTTAAATAAAAAAATCAACTAACGCTATTTGTTCCTGTATGGGGAGTAGTTGGGGCCGTTTACCCTATCTAACTTTTGGAGACTGAATGGACAGTTCAATCTCCACTGGTAGCCAATCAGACAGATAACTGGCCCAGGGTTATCACTAATTAATCGGCACGCAGTGAAGAAGATGGCAAGCTAGTGCCCTTTTAAATTATTTTTGATGCAAAAGTCAATAACGACCCCCATCAAAAAATTTCAGAACTGATTATGGTGAAAGAATATTTCGGAATCTTGAAATCATAATTAGATTCCAGAATGCCAATGATCCATCTCCGTTGATAATGGACGATGTTTTCCTGAAGTCGAAGTTGATCGTACTAATATCTGTTGTCGTAAAATCCAAAGAAGTAAATAAATAATTTAAAAATAGATAAAAATTTCATTTTGTAATGGTATTCGATCCGCTTGTAATTCAGAAAGATCATATTTCCGCCATGTTTTCCATAGAACAATTCATTACATGATGAATGAGTAACGCGGCGCGTTTTATCTTCAAAGGCTTCATTCGATGTAGGCGCCAGGACAAAATCACACAGGCTCTTTCCTCCTTCCAATCTATAACACCGTAGTTGAAGTCACGTGTGATAACTGCTCGGCGTGCACTTATTAAGCTAATCTGCTGATGCATGTCGTCCACAACTTCTGGACCTGCAGTTCTATAGCAGCAATCAACAACATTACGTTCCATTGGCCTCTTTCTCGCACTAGACATCCTAAAAGGAAACATTCCCATCACATCTGCAATCTTCCTGAAATTCTCTTTTTGTTGTTTGCATTTCTTCAGCTATTATTAGTAATACTTCTTTTTTACTGGTCTACCTCCTCTATCTTCTCTGGAAATCGAAATCTATTATATTTTATGCCTGTAACTACATTATTCTCTCACATCCACGTTTCGTTGATGCCAATACTTTTTTGCCAAATCAATCAGACCAATAAACCAAAATCTCCTCTATTTATTTCTGATACTCCGCGCATACGTACATATGCATTTCAACATTCCTTTACTCCACAGTTATCCTTACATAATACATTTCCAGCCCATCGAGATGAGGTACCTGAGAAAGAGTATCCGGCCCTTCAGAACTATTCCTGCACTCATACTTTTCTATCGCACTGGTGGCTATTCCAGCACACACACACGCACACGCACGCACGCACACACACACACACACACACACACACACACACACACACACACACACACACACACACACACACACACACACACACACACACACACACACACACACACACACACACACACACACACATATTTCCAACACTCATTCTCATTTTTCGTAGCAGTTGCTAGATACATGCTTAATTGCTTGCCACAGTATCTGTGCTTTCCCTGGATTTGTACTTCCGTAGCAATTGAGGAAAGGTTAGCAAACCAGATGTATGACGCCGAAATAACAGGAAAGATACCAAGAGAAAGATCAAGATTTAGGTGGACTGGTTTAGAAAGAAGTGATTTAGAAGCACGACTAGAAATGGAAAAAAAAAATTGGATTGCAGACAACAACAGACTATACTGTAGGAAAATGACTTCTGACCATTAAAATTTAATACATTCATTAAAAAATGGATTGCTTAACTTTTATTAAAAATTAAAATTTCGTTTGCTGATCATGAGAAGGTCGGAAAACTAATCAGCGCTTCGGAAATAATTTACATGAAATGCATTAATTAAAGGTTCGAACACTGTAGAGGAAAAAATGCGTAAAATTTAATGTGAAAAAGTGCATATGCGATTTGTTAAGAATGGACGATTATTCAGTAGAAGATGAACATAATTTAGAAAAAAAAAATGTAAGGAAGTCAAAGTTACGAGTATTTTATATGAGGGAGTTAATTTGGGAATCATATTGTAAGATGAACAGTAAATTCAACATATTCTTGGCGAATCTAAAAAGTATCTAGTGAATGGCAGGTTCGGATTTAGTTTTCATATGAGTTATAGATGTGCATGAATTCTCTTCCATTTGTTAAGATAATGATGTTTTATTTATGAGAATTACACACACGTAAGTAGGAGTATAGAAATAGCAGGGTTGGGCTCATACCGGGATTGCGGTCAAAATTAGAAAATCCTTTCTCCAGAAACCAATGATGGGCTTCTTACAAGAAATTTATGGTTTCATTTCCAAGTAAGGCGTAATGATGTTTCATATTGCTTGTAATTATGTTGAGGGCGTCAGTTTGTAATAACAACCATTGCTAGAGTAATTGTTTCCTAAGTTGCTCAATATTTGAGGGAGGAGTGTTAGTAGCAAGACATCTACCCAGCGCGTCACTAATAGACTTAATTGAATTACGATAGGAGACCTGGGTGTTCTGTCTACACGTACGAGAGTCTGTTCTTCTGTATGGACGGGCCAGTAAAGTCTCCGAACTTAATTCATTTAATCATCTTAAGGATGCGCTGGGAAGGAGTCTGTTCGTGAAGACATTCGTCAACAAGCTTCGTTCGATGAAGAAGAGAATTATCGTCTTATACGCTAAATAAGTACCACATCGCACACGCATAAAGAATGGGATCTAGACATTTACCCTATGGTTAAAATACCGTCGTTTCTGTTAGAGAGTACATTATTAGTGCATTGTGATCTTATATGGATGATAACCTTTCCCTGGATGCCTGCAGATCATATAACGTGTAGTATCTCTTAGAAGAGCAAATCAAGATTCGTATGAAACCCGCTTCCACCTGAAAAAGGAAAAACCATCACCCTGAAAAAAAAATAGTAAATCAGCATCTCATCAACAAACTCCGTAATCTTTCTCTCACAAAATGCTAGAGGATGACCCACAAAACTGAGAAACAGACTCGTCCTGCAGCATGTCAAAGGCTGACGGGCAAGAAAGAGTTATGCCACACGATGTTAACTTCCGTTCCTCACAAAACTTTCAAACGCTACTCGAAGCACCCATAACAAATGTCCTGTTATCAACGTCAGGGAGCAGAATTCACTACTGCTGTTCAGAAAAAAAAAAAAAAAAAACACCCTTGAACTACGGAGTATGAAGTAATTTCCATTTCTGCAGTATCAATAGCACTGGAATAAATAAACTTAATAAATACCTTTAGAAATGCAATCAGTACAGGAGAGATACAGGGTGGCCATAAAATAACTTTCCCTCTTTGGAGGTATCTGTAGCTAAAACAAATAAACGGAATGAGACCAAATTTTATATTGAGATTTCTGATGGCATGGGGAGATGATTCCCGCGATTTTGTATATTATAAGATATTGTATACCAAACGTGGCCGATAGGGGAAATTTTGGTGCTGGCGGAGCCGAAGACAAGGATAATTACATTAAAGCCAGATAAATTGCTCTTGAAAGAGTACATAAAACGGGCTGTTATGAACATCTAATCCGACTCCTTACGCTCAGCTGTAGAGCATGCAATTTGTTGTACACAAGAAAGGGCAGCACATAGAAAATCGTGTATGTGGTCCAGAGAACCCTCATTCTGATGAATAAAACTATTTTCAGTGAGTTCAATCACTACATTCATTTCTGTGTCTCTGGCACGTTGTTTAAACTCCATTTTATCTGTTTTTAGTGTAATTATCCGCTTGTTATGTGCTCAACCGGCGCCAAAATTTCCCCTATCGGCGAGTTTTGGTATTATTTTTGTTTCCGAAATGATCTCCCCATGCCTTCAAAAGCCTCAATATAAAATTTGGTCTAATTCGGTTTATTGGTTTTTGCCACAGATGCCTCTATGTAGATTATATATCAATGTACAGGGTAGCCATGAAAGTTATTTCATGGCTACCCTGTACATTGATATATAATCTACACCAGTGGCGCACTCAGGATTAATCTTGGGGGGGGGGGGGGCACTCAATATTTATTCTTGGGGAGGGTCGAGTTAAGTACACGATTTGCGAATATCCGCTACGCATTGCATACGACCTATGACTGAGCATCTGCAGTGATCGCCAATATATGATATGACCCCTGTGATTTCCTTTGGTCCGGCTCAGGCAGACGAAGTAGCGCTCGGTTCGACCGAGAAATACTTCGCCTTGCGTTCACAGTGGCCGTGATTCCCGAGAGCTATAGGATATTCCCACCTTATGTGACCGCTAATTCAAAAGTAGTATAGAAATAGAAGACACCACACAACATAAATAAAAATAATTTTAGTTAGGAAACGATTTTTGGAAAATTTTCGTTTTTTTTCCTTTATCTTTTGTTGGGGTCATAGCCCGCTTGACCCACTCCCTGGGTACTCACTAATCAAATCAAGGTTCATTTGATCTTTCACTGAATTTAGTTTGCCATTATTCTAAAACCAAACTATACGACAAGGAATTTATTTAGTCATTATCTCTGAGAAGCAATAACTTCATGCATAAACTGTAATAAAATGTTGAAACCAGTAAAATCAAATCTTCTCAGTCCATTTGATTTTCATATGCGAATATTTTATTTCGTAAACCAAAGCTGAGATTTTTCTCGGTTTGGTTTTATTCTTTATCGGTTGGCAAGCCGTTTTCAATACACTTTAGAGTTTCTTTGACGCAACTCGAATACCTTCAAACATACCAGTGTTTCAAAATGAATTCCCACCCACCTCAATTCCCCTTTTCAGAGACTAACCTCTGAAAACACTAACCTAACCTAACCTAACCAAACGAATTAATTTTAAATAAAATCAAATCGTTTTTCAATGTGTTTTGTGTCTGTAGTTTAAGACACGTGATAAAACGTGGCATTAGCGTGTGTAAATTGAATAATAAAATAGCCTGCCTGAAAAGCCCATCCGAATCTTCAGAGAAAGTCTTTCTGAGAAATGCTTTCTCGGAACACATGGATGAATTTTCCAGTACCCCTCGCTGTCTTCACAGAAAAGCGGGCATGGATGGGAATCAGTAGAGAATACGCTTTCAGTTACCGCTCCTCACCACAACCACTCACCCAAAACAAACCATCCGCGCCTCACCACCACAGGTTTTTACGAATCCAAAAATCGACCTTCCAAGTGTCTGAAGTTGGTCAACGACTCCCACGCTTTGCTTAGCTTGTGAAAGAAAACAAAAAGATAAATATTCTACTACGCAATCGTTAAAAAACGCTTATTGCAGTATTCAGCATTTTCTTAACTGTTTCATCTCCTTCAGAATTAAAAGTGAATCAGACACTTAAGGCAAACCTCACTCATTGAATTCCCATCGTGGATAAATACATTTTTCAAAAGTAAACATTTCTGCTTCATTCCTATTATGTACGCACACACGATTGGTCTAAAATAGGCCTTGAACCTATGCCAGAGCTCAAGATTAAGGGTTCTCCCACTTCATTTGTACCCTCGACGAATATGGGATAGCCACATAAGAGTCTATCAGTTAGTTGCTGAACTAGAGGCTTTTTATATGCTGGGCAGCTCAGGTAATTAACAACAGTAGAATTCATTTGATTGTTTACTGTTGACGTATTTAGCATTGTTGGATCTCCTGTAACAATGACGATTATAAGCAATGAAGTGTGCTTTTTTGTATATGCATACGTCATAAAACATGTGATTGTGTAATTGATTACAGAAACAAGTAATAATGGGTACATTGCTTTATTCTTGAAATCGGAAAATAGCATTATTTCAAAATAACATCGGTAGAAATTCTTTGTATTCACAGTTATCAATTCATACAAACATATATTTTATGGCATGAAAGTATCCCAAGATCTTAATTGCGTGCGTAGGGGAATGCATTGAAGTGAAATAATGATCCTGATTTATCTGTACATTCAGTCTTAATCTACACAGTAATTTATTGATCCATCAGATAATTTATGTACTCAAGTGTAAAGAAATAAACTGTAATATTGTTTTATTAGTCTTTTAGTTGTTTCTTAAAGTGAAGTGGTTTGAACATTAAAATAACTCATTTGCTCTATTTTCATTAACTAATTTTATATGTAAATATAAATGTTATTACTTACATCAGGAATCGCAACCACTGACCCGCGAGCGGCAGGCGATCGAAACGTGCATATTTGGCGACTCATTAAAAGTAGACCATACTTACATGGAATGTGGCCAGTATGTTCAAATTGTTAAATAATACATTTTAAAATATGAATAATTCATCAAAAATAATTTTTACTTATACTTCGTGATATCGCTGTGCAATGTAGCGCAAAAGACGACTTCATCCGACGACAACCGATATTTTGCCTCACTTTCGATGATTAATTTTTCATTGCTACTTGACTTCTTACACATTTCATGATCTCTAAGAAGAAGGATTTCATCAGGTCAACAAGTATTGGTGATAGCTATATTCTTTTTAATTTATTCCTTTTGAATCTTCTAGCAAGATGTAGAAACATGGTCTGCTCGTGAATTATATTCTTGTCTTCTTGTATATAAAAGACGATTTCATCGCAGTTGCCTCTGCGTACGATAATGCACAACATTCTCCAAAAGAATTTTTGGGAAAAATTTTGAAGTGCTCTGTTGTCCTAGCATATTCAATGATCTCAGTTGAATATTCTGTGATATTAGTGAAAAAATTATCACATGTCCCAGAAGTCTTCAGATAGCGATTATTTAGAAAACCTCCAGTGCCTTTATTCTCGCATCTGGTGTGTTTGCAGGATGAAGCGATTTTGTTTTCAACTACCTCTTCTCTTCTCCAAGATGGTATCGATGGGGTTAAGTTATATGTTGAGAGGAGGTCTAGAATTAGTTTGTCTACAGTGGTTGCGTTGTTAAAAGTTTCGCATTTGGTAATTTGTTGCTTCTTCGTTTGTTGTGTATCATTTTGTTAATACTCAATTATGTATGTTGTCAATACCTTCCTTCAGATATCCTTGTAGGGTAAGCCAGTATATTCGAGCGCTCTTGTTAACATTTATTAATACTTCTACAGAAGTATTAATAAACATTTCGTATTGGTTAAACTTTTTTTGTAAATTTTAAAGCCTATTTTTCGAATACATCTCGACGAATATGCAGATGTGATGATGTTAATAATAATAATAATAATATGTTCTTTCAATCGAAACGTTTAAATGTTTACACATAATATTTACGATGGATACATGTTCACAGGTGTATACAAGTACTTATATTGACATAGATTATATTCCTAACAGGGTGATGATAGAAGAAATGGAAATGATACGTACATTTATGAAAAGGAGTTTCATGCTAATATTCGGAGTAAAAGGATGATGGGAAGAAATCAGCTGACTTTGAATGTAACATTAGATTTTCTAAGGCCAGTTGGATTAACGAATAGCTAAACTTTTCTTTTTATTAGCGTCTGTTACTGTGCTTAATAGGCTTTATGGGAAATGTATGGTAACTGTTGTAGTTCAAAGTATAGTATGCCGATAAAATTTCCGTAATTCGGCTTTTAATGTTCTGCAAGTGTTCAGATGTTTTACTTATATGACAAGCTAATAAGTAATGTGGATATAAGATGCTCCCTCACGGTGGCACCACACAAATTATTATAATACCTGGAAGTGTAGAGAGTTGTGTTGTTGTTCAATGCGTTTCCTCTGTACCTCTGTACATTTCCTCTGTAAGAAGAAGGACGTAGATAGTTCATACAACGGTATGAAGTATCCACATGCAATGCCTAAAGAACTTGAAGGCTGAATCTCTAGAAAGGAGAAATGGACAAGGACAGTGTGTAAATGAGCGTTTTTCGAATATCCACTCTGTGCCACAGAGACGCAGAACAGTAGAATAACAATAGTTTCATTAAGCATGTTAACATAGAGACCAATCGAAGCTTATTCCATTCAAGCATGTTAAGCGTCTTCATATTCTTATTCACGTTATGCTTGAAAAACAATTGTTTTGTCCTAAACTTGCAACATCCTGTCACACGTTTACGGATATGACGGATAATAGCATCAAACTCCTTTTCATAAATGTACGTATCATTTCCATTCCTTTCGATGATGCGATGAATAAAAACGGTTTGGTTTTATTCTTTATCGGTTGGCAAGCCATTTTCAATACACTTTACAATTTCCTTGACACAACTCGAATACCTTCAAACATACCGGTGTTTCAAAATGAATTCCCACCCACCTAAATTCCCCTTTTCAGAGACTAACCCCCGAAAACACTAACCTAACCTAACCTAACCGAACGAATTAATTTTTAAAATCAAATCGTTTTTCAATGTGTTTTGTGTCTGTAGTTTAAGACACGTGATAAAACGTGGCATTAGCGTGTGTAAATTGAATAATAAAATATCCTGCCTGAAAAGCCCATCCGAATCTTCAGAGAAAGTCTTTCTGAGAAATGCTTTCTCAGAACACATGGATGAATTTTCCAGTATCCCTCGCTGTCTTCACAGAAAAGCGGGCATGGCTGGAAATCAGTAGCGAATACGCTTTCAGTTACCGCTCCTCACCACAACCACTCAACCAAAACAAACCATCCGCGCCTCACCACCACAGGTTTTTACGTATCCAAAAATCGACCTTCCAAGTGTCTGAAGTTGGTCAACGACTCTCACGCTTTGCTTAGCTTGTGAAAGAAAACAAAAAAGATAAATATTCTACTACGCAATCGTTAAAAAACGCTTATTGCAGTATTCAGCATTTTCTTAACTGTTTCATCTCCTTCTGAATTAAACGTGAAGTAGACACTTAAGGCAAACCTCACCCATTGAATTCCCATCGTGGATAAATACATTTTTCAAAACTAAACATTGTTGCTTCATTCCTATTATGTACGCACACACGATTGGTCTAAAATAGGCCTTGAACATATGCCAGAGCTCAAGATTAAGGATTCTCCCACTTCATTTGTACCCTCGAAGGATATGGGATAGACACATAAGAGTCTATCAGTTAGTTGCTAAACTGGAGGCTTTTTATATGCTGGGCAGCGCAGGTAATGAACAACAGTAGAATACATTTGATTGTTTACTGTTGACGTGTTTAGCATTGTTGGATCTCCTGTAACCATGACGATTAGAAACAATGAAGTGCGATTGTTTGTATATGCATACGTCATAAAACATGTGACTGTGTAATTAATTACAGAAACAAGTGATAATGGGTACATTGCTTTATTCTGAAATCGGAAAGTAGCATTATTTCAAAATAACATCGGTAGAAATTCTTTGTATTCACAGTTATCAATTCATACAGACATATATTTTATGGCATGAAAGTATCCCAAGATCTTAATTGCGTGCGTAGGGGAATGCATTGAAGTGAAATAATGATCCTGAATTATCTGTACATTCAGTCTTAATCTATACAGTAATTTATTGATCCATCAGATAATTTATGTACTCAAGTGTAAAGAAATAAACTGTAATATTGTTTTATTAGTCTTTTAGTTGTTTCTTAAAGTGAAGTGGTTGAACATTAAAATAACTCATTTGCTCTGTTTACATTAACTAATTTTACGTATAAATATAAATGTTATTACTTACATCAAGGGTCGGCAACCAGCGATCCGAGTGCGACATGCGACCGAAACGTGCATATTTGGCGACCCATTAAAGGTAGACCATACTTACATGGAATGCGGCCAGTATGTTCAACTTGTTAAATAATACATTTTAAAATATTAATTAATTAAAAATAATTTTTACTTATACTTCGTGATATCGCTGTGGCAAATTTTATTGAAACCACAAGGAAAAGTTTCTGCCATGAAATTAAATATTACAGCAGAATTAGCCCGTGTCTTGGTTTTCTAGGATTGATAAAAATTAATGCAAATATTACTCCAATAATATCCACAGAACAGGCAACACTCTGATGATCTCTGCTGAAAAGAAAAGATTGTGTTAAAACAGAACCACAATAGAACTGTAATGTTTCTTAAAGCAGGTATTCGATGATTAAGTTTTCATTGCTACTTGACTTACAAATTTCGTATGTTTGATCTCTAAGAAGAAAGATCTCATCCTTTATCAGTAGTACAAACAAGGTTTTCTCGTGAAGCATATTCACGAATGGTCTACTTATATGCAGAAGACGAACTTGATCGCAATTGCCTCCGCGTACAATAATACAAAACGTTCTAGCAAAGTATTTTGGGGAGTGATCTTCCCATTTTATATCATCGTCTGAACAAGGGTCGTGTCGTCACAGCGTATTCAACTGAGATCGTTGAGTATGCTGTGAAATGAATGAAAAATGTGTCACATGTCCCAGAAAACTTCAGATGGCGATATATTTAGACATGCCTTGGTGTTAGTACATTAGTAGATTTATTACTAAATAATCCTTATTAGTGTACAAAATATGTGATTTGCTGAAGTTAGTTCATGTGAAGTAGAGTGATGGCTTCCCATCGGGGAGGAAATCTATTCAACCTGAAAGAACTTCAATCTACACTCTCAGCAAACCACACCATAAAACTGAAATCAAAATTTAAATATGAAATTAGTGAGCTACAGTTCATATGATTAATATCGCAGGCTTCATGTACGTTCTTAGACGAATAACATCCACAATTATGTTTAGCGTAAATATGCGCTTTATATTTACACGTAATCGACCTTCAGTAGTATTCGAAAGACGTGACGAAACAAAGATTTTCTGATCTTATCCCAATTGACTTATTGCAACATAAAGATATAAAGCCATTAGATAATCCTTAATATATACACTGCTTGCAAAGACGTCAACGGACACCATATTGTAAGAAAATCAACGAAAAGCGATGGCTACCAACTTAATAAGATATAGGACCTCCTTTCGCTGCGATGATTGCAGCAGTCCTACGGAGAACACTTTCCACAACCGTAGCGACTAATAGGAATTTTTGACCGTTCTTACCGTAGATATGTAATGAGGTCATGGATAGTTATGGGACGCACGTCGCTTCTCTAACCGATGCTCCAGTTCATCCCCGAGTTGTTCAATAGAGGGGAGATCACCACCCTACACTCTCATGAGTGTAAAGTGGTGTTCTCCAATCTATTGAACAACAGAGCGGAGATCATCTCATTGTTGAGGCAAGTCAACTGTTTTGGCTTTTGTATCCACACACCACGCCGTTACTGCAGCATCCGAAGGACACGGCGAATTAATTGTCTTGATGAAAGAGACAGTGGTTAGTTCTATACAAATTCCACAAGTGGGAAGCATTGCATTATGTAGAATGTTTAGACACCTCTCAGTATTCGTTGCCTCCTTTTCTAAGCAGTTCGGGGAACTGTTTAGAAAAGCAGTTCACTGTCATTTATAATGTTGCATTTTTGATTTCGAAAACTACAACTGAAGACTGAGGGCAAACACAAAAGGGAATACGTCTGCGGTTAGTAGTCACATACTTGATTGTATCGAGTGCAAAATGTTTTTGAAACATTGTTATATTTTTAGCAATTATAAATTTGTTCACTATGAAGATACCAACTCTCTTTTAATCACCAACTTAAAATATAAAACCAAATAAATATCCCCTCATATTACTCATTAATTAAAATAGCATTATATAGAATTTGTGCTTTCTTAGGAAACAAGAAATTCCCTTATTTCAAAAAAATTCAGAACTGATTTTGAAGAAAGAATATTTCGGAATCTTGAAACCATAATTAGATTCCAGAATGCCAATGATCCATCTCCGTTGATAATGGACGATGTTTTCCTGAAGTCGAAGTTGATCGTACTAATATCTGTTGTCGTAAAATCCAAAGAAGTAAATAAATAATTTAAAAATAGATAAAAATTTCATTTTGTAATGGTATTCGATCCGCTTGTAATTCAGAAAGATCATATTTCCGCCATGTTTTCCATAGAACAATTCATTACATGATGAATGAGTAACGCGGCGCGTTTTTATCTTCAAAGGCTTCATTCGATGTAGGCGCCAGGACAACATCACACAGGCTCTTTCCTCCTTCCAATCTATAACACCGTAGTTGAAGTCACGTGTGATAACTGCTCGGCGTGCACTCATTAAGCTAATCTGCTGATGCATGTCGTCCACAACTTCTGGACCTGCAGTTGTATAGCAGCAATCAACAACATTACGTTCCATTGGCCTCTTTCTCGCACTAGACATCCTAAAAGGAAACATTCCCATCACATCTGCAATCTTCCTGAACTTCTGTTGCTTGCAATTCTTCAGCTGTTATTAATAATACTTCTTTTTTACTGGTCTTCTTCCTCCATCTTCTCTGGAAATCGAAATCTATTATAGTTTATGCCTGTAACTACATTTTTATCTCAAATCCCCGTTTCGCTGATGTGAGAAATCTGATTGATCTTTTTTGCCAAATCTTTTTTGCCAAATCAATCAGACCAATAAACCAAACTCTCCCATCTTTATTTCTGATACTCCGCGCATAAGTACATATGCATTTCAACATCCCTTTACTCCACGGTTATTCCTTACATAATGCATTTCCTGCCCATATTCCTGCACTCATACGTATCTATCGTACTAGTGGCTATTCCAGCACACACTCTTATTTCCAACACTCATTCTCATTTTTCGTAGCGGTTGCTAGATACATGCTTAATTACTTCCCACAGTATCTATACTTTCGCTGGATTTGTACTTCTGTCACGATTGAGAAAGGGTTAGCAAACCAGATGTGCGACGCCCAAATGACAGGAAAGATACCAAGAGAAAGATCAAGATCTAGGTGAATTGATTCAGAAAGAAATGATCTAGAAGCACGACTTTAAAGGCAAAAAAATTGGATTGCAGACAACAACAGACTATACTGTAGGAAAATGACTAATGACCATTGAAATTTAATAAATTCATTAACAAATGGCTTAACTTTTATTAAAAATTAAAATTTCCTTTACTGATTATGAGAAGCTGGGAAAAGTAATCAGCGGATCGGAAATAAATTACACGAAATGCATTAGTTAAAGGTTCGAACACTGTAGAGGGAAAAATGCGTAAAATTTAATGTGAACAAGTGCATATGCGATTTGTTAAGAAGGCTGCAATATTGGGACGATTATTCAGTAGAAGATGAACATAATTTAGAAAAAAAAAATTCAAAAATCCGAGTATTTTATATGAAGGAGTTAATTTGGGAATCATATTGTAAGATGAACAGTAAATTCAACATATGCTTGGCGAATCTAAAAAGTAACTAGTAAATCGCCGGTTCGGATTTAGTTTTCATATAAGTTGTTGATGTGCAGGAATTCTATTCCACTTGTTAAGTGAATGATATTTCATTTATGTATTTATTTATGTATTTATGAGAATTAACACGGAAGTAGGAGTATAGAAATAGCAGGGTTTGGCTTATAGAGGGAATGGGGTCAAAATTAGAAAATCCTTTCTCCAGAAAACAATGATGGGCTTCTTACAAGACATTTATGGTTTCCAAGTAAGGCGTAACGATGTTTCATATTGCTTATGTCGAGGGCCTCAGATTGTCATAACAATTATGGCTACTCTAATTGTTTCCGAAGTTGCTCAATGTCATATCTATGTCCTTTAAAGGTCATCGTTTTTTACTTTTCTATTGATATTATCATTCCATAATCTTTGGCTATCTCATTTAGATTTAAAGTAGCTTTCTGTAAGTTATCTTCACAAATTGTACCTAATTATTATTTGGTGATTATTATTTGTTTAACGGTAACAAGGAGAGTGTTCAAGTTATATATATATATATATATATATATATATATATATATATATATATAAATATATATATATATATAGTTCCAAAAGTTCATTTTGATAATTTTTCTTTTATTCCACTGTTTGAGAACAAACCTTGGATATTGAATTCTTTTTCAAGTCTCTATTTAATTTTTATATCTTAAATTAGCACATTTCGATCGACGTTCGACAAGTAATATTCCAAAGATATTAGAACATCCATTGTTTTATCATTTTCCGAATCCCTAAATCGAAATCCATCCACTGGATTCCCACCCCCCCCCCCCCCCACCCCCCCCCCCCCCCACCCCCCCCCCCCCCCACCCCCCCCCCCCCCCACCCCCCCCCCCCCCCACCCCCCCCCCCCCCCACCCCCCCCCCCCCCCACCCCCCCCCCCCCCCACCCCCCCCCCCCCCCACCCCCCCCCCCCCCCACCCCCCCCCCCCCCCACCCCCCCCCCCCCCCACCCCCCCCCCCCCCCACCCCCCCCCCCCCCCACCCCCCCCCCCCCCCACCCCCCCCCCCCCCCACCCCCCCCCCCCCCCACCCCCCCCCCCCCCCACCCCCCCCCCCCCCCACCCCCCCCCCCCCCCACCCCCCCCCCCCCCCACCCCCCCCCCCCCCCACCCCCCCCCCCCCCCACCCCCCCCCCCCCCCACCCCCCCCCCCCCCCACCCCCCCCCCCCCCCACCCCCCCCCCCCCCCACCCCCCCCCCCCCCCACCCCCCCCCCCCCCCACCCCCCCCCCCCCCCACCCCCCCCCCCCCCCAAAGTTTTTCTGTCTGATATTGTGTTTTTGCTTTACTGGTCTACCATCTGATGCAGACGTTGCTTCTTTGCTGTTGTAGCGACGACTTCAGTGACTCACTTGTCTATTCACTTGTTCGAACCCTCCAGTGAGGCTTTTTACATTCTTCAGTTTAAGTCGTACACGTTTGCTTCATCAGTACGGAACGTCTATTGAATAAACATCAACAGGTGATAAAGGAGAGCTTTCTGATAATTAGAAAATTCATTCCTTCTTCTTCTTCTTCCACTACGTGTTATTCTCGCTTCCTATGCAGGGTCCGCGTGTTACTTAGATGCGACTTCTTGTTAGTACCACTCCCAAACGATTTGTCGCCTAGCCTACCGCTGGGGGAATATATTTTTGACTGTAGAAGCATATGTTGACGGGGTCGGTTTGTCGGCTTGCAGGCTCTGCATGAGGAAGATCCTCAAGTTCCTCACCTCTTCGACGGGAATCGAACCAGGGACACTCCTTCCCCAGGCATATGGTTGCGAAGCGCAAATCCATTAGGCTAACCGCGCTGATCAAAGGCACTATCTATATATATACAGTATATAGCGCATTTGGAACAACCACGGTACATTGCGCCCTTCGATTGGAATAGGTCTAAGTTTGATTCTCGTCGCGATGGGCGGAATCTTTATCTGGTCGATTTCAATCGAAGGTGAGTTTAGCCGAACTCATACGGAGGTATCAGGTTTTTTCTTCCGGAAATTCGGGTTTTTCATCCCGCATACAGACAAATCGACCCTTCAGAACACACTCAATTTACAGACAAAAAAATACTAGTTGTGGTGGTGTTGGACGTGGGCGGTAAATGGCGTTGATGGAGATGTTTCGTAGTAGAAGCTCAAAATTAGAAACTTCATTCCATGAATCAGAAATCATTTTTATATTGAATTTAAATCATAATTTCAGAATAATAAACATTCGGTTACTCAACATGGTTGGTAAAGATCAAGCGTGAAGTGAAATTTATAAATTTCATTTCCTAAAACATTAAACTTTAAGAAAATTTGAAAGATCATTTGAAAAACAAGGAATACGGATAACTTAAACGAAGAATACAAAAGAACATTAGATATAATTTAAAATTTTCTAAACAGCAAATGAAATTCTACTTTTATCGAGCACAGAAAGAATATATAGAATGATCGGATATAAGACAAGAAGAATTAACAGGAATTTATAAGTATTCACCTAAATGTTCACATGATTATACAGCATACACGGCATTTCGATATCAATATTGCTCCATCAAATTACGTGAAGTCGTCGAAATAAAAATCTGCGAAATATTAAAGATGGAGTGTTATAAGACCGAAATGGATAATATGTTAATACCACATAATCCGAATTTCATAAAACGGAACTTATCTGGGTTAATGTTGTTATAACGAAATACATACAGTGAATTTATAAATCCCTGTAATCGCGATAACAATCTTTAAGACAAGGGTTATGACTAAAAACATTCAAATGCTCTCTGGGGGCACGACAAGAGGTCATCTCTGGAAATGGGTAAGAGTGAGGGCACCTACTCTTTTTTTTATTTTCCTTACAGTGTGATGAACTAATAGAATGAGTTTGCAGCTATGAGTGCATTGTGTGTTAATGGATTCAATGGGACGTACGATACCTACTGTGCGGATAGTTTGGATCTCCTACGGTGAGTCTTCAATCTCCCATTGAGGTGCGGGTACAATAATAAGAATATGGCGTTTCTGTTAGAATACGGCGAAGTGAACGTCAGCCCGAGAAGAGAAAATTAATCTTGGTTTGTCAACTTTACTGGAGGTCATCCAACACCAACAAGTCTATCTGGCATTTCACGCAGCTTTTAAGGATACAATTCTTGCTTCGTTAGAGAAGTACTGTGACCAAAAATAGTCTACCACTGAGAGTATACAAGAAAGCTAATTAATGGAATTTATTATCAGATTTCCCAAACGTTTTGCGTTGGTGTTTTGCCATTGTTTGTTTTCATTCTGGCTGCTCAGTAAAGATTGGGACCGTAGAACCTTCCTGAATAGGCACAATAATCATCCATGAAAGGGTAAATGTACAGATAGTACATTCACATGGTACTTGATTTACTTGATTTGCGTAGCAGTCAAAAAACGCCTATTTGTAATTTCTAATTCAGAAATTAAAACTATAGTTTGTTGCTGAGTTTGAAGGCGATGATAAAGTAACTTTTTCACAATCCAGGAGATTATGAGAAATGTTTAAAATTATTGCGAGAATATTCTGAAATGCTAATTCTTATTGTGCTTTAAGTTCAGTTTGTTGCATCTTCAATACTTCAGTTCAAGACGTCTGTCCTTCGTTTTCTCTCTCTGCAAATTGATCTTTTTGTAGGTGGGTTAACAACTTCTTTTTATTTGCTAGTTTAACTATTCCTTTTCCACTCCTTTTTATTAACATAGTTATTCCATTTGAATCTTGTAATTTTGTCTATTCATTTTATTTTAAGTGGCAATCTTTGTAAATCTCGTTTTCCTTTAATTGTATCAAATCCTCAGCATTTCCATTTGATTTCTAATTCTGATATCGAATACACTTAGGTTAGTAAAGCAACAGGATATGATGTTATCTTAGCATGCGACTTAACATAATGTTCCAGTGAATTGGCAAACCAGTGGCATGCTTGTTTGATAAGTGTCTTACATCTGTAACATCCAGTCTTAATCTACACTAAAATATATAGATTCATCTGACATTTTATGTACTCAACCGTAAAGAAAAATGTGAAACTGTAATATTGTTTTAATATGAAGACAAATGTATTTGTTGTTTCTTAAAATGAATTATTACAATTTTGGGCATTATAATAATCGGGTTTTTCTGTCAGTAAAGTTACGTGTCAATACAAATATTATTACTTTATTATTATTACTTTATTTATTACTATATTATTATTACTTAAATAAATCGGAACAACACAAGGAAATTACGAGAATAAAACAAATCGAAAAGAGAGAGTTTCTATAAACTAAAGAAATGGTTAAGGAAAATCAATTTTTTCCTGAAGTCTAAGTCGATCGTACTAATATCTGTTCTCGTAAAATCCAAATAAGTAAATAAATAAACGTGAATGTGAGAGATTAATATAGTTACAGACATAAAATATAAGAGATATTGGATTTCCAGAGAAGATGGAGGAATTAGACTAGAAGAAGAGGTATTAATAATAGCTGAAGAATTGCAAACTACAAAAATAGAATTTTAGGAAGATTACAAATGTGATGAGAAGGTTTCATTTCAGGTAAACTATCGCACTGCATTGTGAAATTAACAGAATAGGATAGTGGTGACTTTAGTTCCAACTTAGTTTGTCTCATTTCCTTTCACTCAATACTTACTAAAGCAAAAAAAAAAAAACTGTCACAAATTATATAAATAAACGAACGGACAGAAAGCTAAAGGAACAAGACTCAACAAAGTTTTAAATATTTGAAAGTTTGTAACACAGAAATTAAAAATGTGTACTACAGAGTTAATATTCATTTGAAATGATAAGAAATAACTATTTATTTTTGCTGGCAAAAGAATTTTCCAATAATAAATTGTTAGCGGAGGGATCCAAACATAGGAAGTCACACATAGGCACCACAAAATTGCGTTTCCAATTGAACTGTGTGATGTCACTTTGGACAGAAATCATTCGTAAAACATAGCGTGACCCCAGTGTGAAAATTAATGAAGAGTTCTAAACGGACAGAAATATAAAGGAAGAGGAGTCACTAAATTTTCATGTTATTTACAGAAATTTTAACATCACCCTTGTGTTTTGTAGGTGTGAATATATGGTCATCAGGCAACTATTTTGGAATATCTCTTTGCATTCAGAAGAGCCGTTCTGGAGAGAATGTATATTAATCTAAAGTGTCATTAGAATGTTTCTAGACTACATATAAAAGTTCTTGTGATCCAATAAAATATCTGTTTATTTTTTTTAAAAAAAGGACGTTTGATATTTTCATTTAAAAAACAACTCATTTTTATCTCTAAATGCTGCCGCAATCTCTTGACTATAAACTAAAAATTCCCATACTCAATAGCAGGAATAAAATACCACAAACATAGAATAATGGAAAATTCATACTGCCAACTACAGACAACCAAAGACAAAACGTGACGTCAATGACAGATGGTGGAATGCCAGTCAAATTCCAAACACACCATCATCCCCAATACCATACGCAAACATAAACACACTGCGTGGTTTCACTGAATCATATGTTTTCCAGTAAATTCCAAACACATCAAACTCATAATGTCATGATTCTTTATCTATAGCCATCACCCACAATTCATATGCAAAACAATCTCACCATCACGTGTTGTCCCTATCACATATGAACCCGCAGAAATTTCCAAACATTCCACACTTTGTCTTATCTCTAACCGTCGCCCAAACTTCCATACGAAAACCATTCACTTATCTACATCTCACAACAACACACATCCATGATAGTGACGTTGCTTCACCCATTCACCCTACCCCTGTTCGGTTTAAAGTGTCCTACCTAACACGGCACGAATCCTTATCCACTAATATATCTTTCTTTTCCCAGATGAATGACGTCACTTATTTACCCTGTTAAACTGTGAATGAAATTATTATGTATATTTTGTTTTTCATTCATATTTAACATAACCTATCATATATTAAGCAGGACTTGTTTAAAAATTATTTGTTAATCCCTTGCTTAAGAATTATTATTCATGTATTATTCCTGAATGTCTTCAGCTATTATTGATTAAATAATTTTAATGTATATTTTACTATTGGAAGGACTCAGTGATAAATATCATTTATCTTATTTACATTATTCCTTCAATAATATTATGAGAAATTATATGTATATAATTTAATCTACCTTATATATATATACTGTAACATATATTTTATTATTGTTATTTGTAAATGAAATGAAAGAGAAAATTAAGTAACTGTAATATTTTATTAATGTTTTTATTACTCAATGCAAAAGTATAGCCTTATGTAACGTTAAGGCGAATGTTTACGTTTTGTTCGTTGCCATGGAGAGAGAAATAAAATGGAATATACTTGGTTCATACTCAAGACAAGTGGAACCTATAAGGTTCCACTTGTCTTGAGTATGAACCAAGGTCTTTTCCGAAGAAGAGTTATGGGAATTTATACTTCCAACTCCTCTTCGAAGGCCGAAAGAAAATCAGTGAAATTAGAATCACATCGCGAGAACTTTATTCAGTTGTTGAAACGAAGTTTCAACAACTGAATAAATTTCAACAACTTTATTCAGTTGTTGAAACGAAGTTTCAACAACTGAATAAAGTTCTCGAAGTATCAACAACTGAATAAAGCTTTTGCGAATTTTAGAATATGAGAATCTCCTCTCACTGTAACAAGCAAGTTTGATAATATTAGACAATAATTGAGATTCGAGATAACATTAAGAAAGAAGTTGTATATATTCCTGATAAAAATTTATATATGACTGAACCACCTGAGTTGTTTACGTGAAGTTGTATAAAAAGTGTAGAATAGTGTAGAATTACTTTAAGTAATTCTACAATACATGTGTTTTGTTTGCTTAATAGGGACTATCGCCAGATCTTTGTACAATGCACTGCGTTGCAAAAAACTCCGAGCCTGTATGCTAAGAAATTGGGGAATAGCCACGACTGTCAATTAAGTCCGCAATTAGAATTTAGCAGCAATCCACAGGTGCTAGGCCATATCTCCGATGCTTCACGTAAACAACTCTGTTGGCGCAGTCCTAAATAAAATAAATTTTCCTGATTTCTTTTAGCGTAAGAGATGGGTATCTGCACTTGTGAATTGACCTATTTGACAGGCATATTCACCAACAGCGTCACCGTTTTGTGGGAAACTTAACGGTTTTAAATGATAGGAAGAACAACGGGGTTAAATAATTAATGTAAGGAGAGATATCAATTTAACTAAGTACACGAAATATAACAATTAATCATCGTATAGCACAGGCAAAAGGCAACAACAAAAATAAAACATAAAAAGAGAAAAAGGATATATAAGAAATGGCGCAGACATTAGAATATTATCCACAATAATTAAATTACACAAGTGTGGATTGAGTCAGTGTTGAACAAAGATCAAGGCGGTGGAAGTGTGAAATATTTGGATATTATTAATTCTCTTGTCAATCATGAATATGGACAGTATGAATTCCTGCCATACTAGTAATACCGCGATGGGTGAGAGGGAGTTCTTCAGAACTATTAACTCTCATAAGAGAATTTTCGGGATGACGACAATGATGTTTTGTCTTTCTTTAATGTCGTCGAAGAGCTAAGAAATCTTGGTAACTGGTAGGAATTTCAGCTGTTGATCCTACTTCGGAATAAGCTGGTTGGAAAGCCAAGAGTTTCCTGCATTCGTCTCTGGTTCTGCAAGCCACTTTGGAATAAAAGAATTTCAACACACTCTGGTTTCCCAGTTTTCCAATGTTTAAAGCGTTGGTCCGCATCTGTGGAAGTTCCAAAAATGGGCTCAGGAAAGGAATTAACTTTTCACAGTGCTTTATAAGCGATTATTAAATATGGCTCTAGCGATAATGTTATCTTTTAGAAAACATACGTATCTACTATTGGGATAGCAAGTTATCCTGAGATTGGACCACTATGTACTCTCTTTCCTCTCCTCTAAGATGGATAAGAATCATCAGATAATTAGGAGGAACCTACAATTACAAGCGTGTAACATTGATATCCAATATATCCCAGAGAATAGGAACGTAGTAGCGCATTACTTACCGAGGTCCTTTAACACAGATAATGAAGAAAGTCAGCCTGTTAGAGAGGATGGTCGTTCTACCCTCATCCATCCAATTGAATAGAAATAAATAAAACTAAGTTTCTCCGCCTTCCGATTTGGAGAAATAAGCTCATTATGTAAGCCCGGCAGGAGGTTCAGATGTGGAAAGAGGTATAGGACAGAATAAATTACTGATATTGTGTGAATTATGCAGTCTAAAAATACGAAAATGTAAACATTTAAATGTAAATGTGGAAAAGTTACGTATATCAGCTAGGATATTTGTCATTTTTTCAGCTCAGTAAAAGTTTTCATTCACATTAGAAAATGGTAGTTTTCTAATGTGATTGGGTGTATAGAATTCTGAAGGCATTCGAAATACCTATTTATTTGTATTTGAAACGGCAATTATCAGTGGGTCCCACCCCGATTGGTGATTATGATAAAGAAATTTCGCATACGAAATTTCTTATCGAAAGTCGGAATTTTGTATCGAATACCATGATCGGGGTACTACCTGAAAAATTCACATCAATGCTCATATCCTGTCCACGATTTTCTTCCAAATACTTCAAGAGCGTGTCCGCGAAACTATTCTCTTGATTTCGGTTTCCTTTAACAGGCTGATATATTTTCCATATATACTCTGAAGATGTGAGTTGGTATTTCTGAACACCCTTCCTCCACTAATCGCTGATTTCAAATTTATTTTCCTCACATCGTGGCACGATACATGGACAGTATACAATACATCAAAAGAAAGTAATTTTAAGGGAAAAATCTCTAATTTTCCTATTACTCTTATCTCGAAATAAAACAAATCGGCGATAATATATTCACTGATTAATGAAAATCGAAATATTTAATCTCAATATTAAATAACCTCAATATTATTTCTTCATTATCACGAAAAGCACACATCACATTTAGCAATATTCGTGTGCAATACCAAGTTCCGATTAGACGGAAATTGTGCAGCCTATTCGAGTTATAGTGCTGAGAGGTGAGAAAGTGATTAATTCCAAAACAATCAAAGTTGATGACTTTTTTGATTTATTATATATTTCCGCATATTATAAAGAGAGGGAAATTCCACTCTTTTATTGAAATTTAATTTCAAGTGTTAGATCCTCGCAAATTTCTTCGAAAACTTTGAATCCATCCAACCAATAGAACTTGAATTCTAATTCGGCCGAGGGCAGGGATGTTCGTGTTTATCATCGATGATAGATGAAAATAAGCGATGTGAGACCATCTTACTCCTTATTAGTGAAATAAAGTTACATGGCCATGAGGCATGTTTAATTTCTAGACTAAATTGTCCAAAAAAAGTTAAAATATGCATAAAATAAACCAAATATTTTCGTTCATTTTTAGGTTTATAAGAAACTTTTGGAACATTTATATTTGATGTCATTAAAGACCTTTATTAATCCATAATCTTAGATTAATCCATAAATATGCTGTATAAGAATACTCGTAGTATACTTTTCTCTTTGTTTACCCCACAAGCCCACCCCAAAGAAAATAGAAGTCATTTTCTCTGACTATATTTTGAATGCTTGCAGAAATACAGAACACAGAAACTGGGTAGAGACCACTGCCGCACCACACCTCAGAACGAACAGCTGGTGTTGTTCCGTTTGCCTAAATTAATAATAAATAATATTATTTTTACGAGCTGACGAGGTTACCATCCTGCATCAAAACGTCGACTCGTTTGAAACAGACTGGAAGAAGTCCTAGATGAAGAGCAAAGATAGCCCGGCACTACAGAGTCTTCAGCTAGGCCTTTTTATTAGACCTCGAAAACCTAACTCTCCCTTCTCCAATTGAGCAAACCAATTGCCAACCGTCCTGCCACTCCAACTTCTACTGCCACAACGAGGACCGGTTGGTCACCGGGTGACCAACTGCCCCTGGAACCATAACCGTGTTGCAATAACGAGAAAGTAATCTCGGAGCCACGAAATAACAATCCCATCTTTCATTGAAACATCGAACATTTCGTTTGCAAACTTCTAATAGGCTTAATTTGGGTAGAAATAAAAAGTTTGATGTCTCAAAGAAAGCAAGTCAGAAATAACATCTACTTCAGTTCCAGCAAAACTGTATTAGAGTCCCTCATAAAGAGTAGTCTGTTGATAGTCAAATAGATGTTTTAGCACCTACTTGCAGACGACTCTCCATAAGCGTTTTTCATACAGTTTTGGCGATATTGAAGTTGTCAGATTTAACATCGACTTCAATGTCACCAAAACTGTATGAAAAACGCTTATGGAGAGTCGTCTGCAAGTAGGTGCTAGAAACACCAATTTGACAATCAACAAAAAACTCCATGAATGACCCTTTAAAGAGTCATCTGCGTTCGCATTCTTTCCACTCCAAACAAGAATACCAAGAGAGAATTTGTTCCATATCAGGACAGCATCTCTTTACAGCATTCTTCGCCAAGGGAAACACAGAACGAACCTCCATATATATAGTAATTTCAGGAGATGTATTTGTTGTGACGTCATAATGCAGTTAATGTAATAATGAATTTATTACTTTTCGATGACATTTACCATTCGAATTGCATTGCAATTGTCAATGGCGTTTACAAATGACGTCACACTTTAATTCTTTCATTTCGAAAGAGAAAACTTAGTAAAGCAATATAATAATTGAGCAACGGATGCTCTGACTCTAGTTTGAAATATTCGTCGTGGAAGGATGGTTTCACAGAATGCATGTCTCCCTAAGAAATTCCACAAGCAGAGGCGATCTTCAGTACTGTAAGTACATATTTTCAAATACTTCCATTCTTTTCCTATAAAAAAGGTTCTGATGTAAGATATAAAAATCAAATGTATACTTGGAAAACAATTAGACAAAAAAATTGCTATTTAATTTTTCAAATTGGATCGCAAATCATCATTTTAAGCCGTTTTTGATTTCCATTTCTTATTTTGCTTTTTATTGATTTATTTACAGTTCCTAACAATTATTGTTTTTTTGTGGAAAAGTAATAATTAATAATGAGATTCCTCTCTCGAATAGTTTTAGACGAGTGCTTAAACAATATTATTATTATTATTATTATTATTATTATTATTATTATTATTATTATTATTATTATTATTATTACGTTTTGCGTTGAGAGCCTGTGTAGCTCAGTGGTTGTGGCGTTTGCACACCACTGCGCTAGGCCGCACGAAGGAAGTCTTGGTTTCGAGTCTAGTCGGCGAATAGAGGAAATTTTTCTAAGCCTTTTTTCGACCGGTTCCCGAGTTAGTCGATCTCTTGCACGGGCAAGCAGGTTTTCCCTCCCGGAAACTCGGGTTTTTCGTCCTGTAAACTCAAGAAAATCGACCGTAGAACCCACATTATTTCAGACATTAAATATATTGTGTTAGGGTTAGAGACCACGAGATGGCGGCACATTTGAGCCGTCTCTCTTCACTGCGTACCGCTTAATTAGTGATAGCCTTGGGCCATCTGTCTCTGATTGGGTACCAGTGGAGATTGAACTGCCCACTCAGTCTCCAAAAGTTAGGGCTAAATGGCCTCGCCTACTCCCGTATATACAGGAATAAAAAGGCGTTAGCTGATTTTTTTTATTTTTTATTACGTTTTGCGTTGGTGTTTTGCCATTGTTTGTTTTCATTCCGGCTGCTCAGTAAAGATTGGGACCGTAGAACCTTCCTGAATAGGCACAATAATCATCCATGAAAGGGTAAATGTACAGATAGTACATTCACATGGTACTTGATTTACTTGATTTGCGTAGCAGTCAAAAAACGCCTATTTGAAATTTCTAATTCAGAAAATAAAACTATAGTTTGTTGCTGAGTTTGAAGGCGATGATAAAGTAACTTTTTCACAATCCAGGAGATTATGAAATGTTTAAAATCATTGCGAGAATATTCTGAAATGCTAATTCTTATTGTGCTTTAAGTTCAGTTTGTTGCATCTTCAATACTTCAGTTCAAGACGTCTGTCGTTCGTTTTCTCTCTCTGCAAATTGATCTTTTTGTAGGTGGGTTAACAACTTCTTTTTATTTGTAGTTTAA
The DNA here is from genome assembly GCF_054136105.1 of Typopeltis vanoorti. Lineage (NCBI taxonomy): Eukaryota > Metazoa > Arthropoda > Arachnida > Uropygi > Thelyphonidae > Typopeltis > Typopeltis vanoorti. The sequence continues at coordinate 86,479,502 of NC_143566.1, forward strand.
CTATTCCTTTTCCACCCCTTTTTATTAACATAGTTATTCCATTTTGATCTTGTAATTTTGTCTATTCATTTTATTTTAAGTGGCAATCTTTGTAAATCTCTTTTTCCTTTAATTGTATCAATTCCTCAGCATTTCCATTTGATTTCTAATTCTGACATCGATGACATCGAATAAACTTCAAGTTAGTAAAGCGAGAGGATATGATGTTATCTTAGCATGCGACTTAACATAATATTCCAGTGAATTGGCAAACCAGTGGCATGCTTGTTTGATAAGTGTTTTACAACAGCACAGGTTCGACGGGAGTGAAAGAAGGAAAAATTGTTCGAAAGCGTAAAGTGATGATCAGATTGTGGCTTCAAATGACTGTCCAATCTGTGTATTCGGAGTTGCTTTAAAGAAACTAGAAAGAATGGTGAAAAGAAGGATACAGAAATGGATGAACACAGCAGTATTGTCTGGTGGTATCAACTTCATCATCATCATCATCATTAGTTTTTAAAAGGAGATCGTGTTTTTAAGGATAAAAATATTGCTAGACAGCCCGAGGACAAGCAAAGAATGTGAGGTTATATTCAACTTTCAATCTATCCTCTAGGTGCGATGTTATTTTGTTTCCCATTTTCAATTTGGATAGGCTGCTTGTTATCCTGGTATCTTAATTGCGAGTCTAGAGGGATACAATTCAATCGGAATATCATTCTCAAGCATATGTAACATCCAGTCTTAATCTACACTAAAATATATAGATTCATCTGACATTTTATGTACTCAACTGTAAAGAAAAATGTGAAACTGTAATATTGTTTTAATATGAAGACAAATGTATTTGTTTTTTCTTAAAATGAATTATTACAATTTTGAGCATTATAATAATCGGGTGTTTCTGTCACTAATGTAACGTGTCAATACAAATATTATTACTTAAATAAATCGGAACAACACAAGGAAATTACGGAATAAAACAAATCGAAAAGAGAGAGTTTCTATAAACTGAAGAATTGGTTAAGGAAAACCAATTTTTTCCTGAAGTATAAGTTGATCGTACTAATATCTGTTGTCATAAAATCCGAATAAGTAAATAAATAAACGTGGATGAGAGAATAATGTAGTTACAGACATGAAATATAAGAGATCTTGGATTTCCAGAGAAGATGGAGGAATTAGACTAGAAGAAGAGATATTAATAATAGCTGAAGAATTGCGAACAACAAAACTAGAATTTTAGGAAGATTGCAAATGTGATGAGAAGGTTTCATTTCAGGTAAACTATCGCACTGCATTGTGAAATTAACAGAATAGGATAGTGGTGACTTTAGTTCCAACCTAGTTTGTCTCATTACCTTTCACTCAATACTTACTAAAGCAAAAAAAAAAACCTGTCACAAATTATATAAATAAACGAACGGACAGAAAGCTAAAGGAACAAGACTCAACAAAGTTTTAAATATTTGAAAGTTTGTAACATTGAATTTAAAAAAGTGTACTACAGAGCTAATATTCATTTGAAATGATAAGAAATAACTATTTATTTGTGCTGGCAAATGAATTTTCCAATAAGAAATTGCTAGCGGAGGGATCCAAACTCAAACATAGGATGTCACACATAGGCACCACAAAATTGCGTTTCCAATTGAACTGTGTGATGTCACTTTGGACAGAAATCATTCGTAAAGCATAGCGTGACCCCCAGTGTGAAAATTAATGAAGAGTTCTAAACGGACAGAAATATAAAGGAACAGGAGTCACTAAATTTTCAGGTTATTTACAGAAATTTTAACATCACCCTTGTGTTTTGTGGGTGCGAATATATGGTCATCAGTCAACTATTTTGGAATATCTCTTTGCATTCAGAAGAGCCGTTCTGGAGAGAATGTATATTAATCTAAAGTGTCATTAGAATGTTTCTAGACTACATACAAAAGTTCTTGTGATCCAATAAAATATCTGTTTATTTTTTTAAAAAAGGCCGTTTGATATTTTCATTCAAAAAAGAACTCATTTTTATTTATTGTGCCTATTGTGCCTATTCAGGAAGATTCTACGGTCCCAATCTTTACTGAGCAGCCAGAATGAAAACAAACAATGGCAAAACGCCAACGCAAAACGTATGGGAAATCTGATAATAAATTCCATTAATTAGCTTTCCTGTATACTCTCAGTGGTACAGACTATTTTTAGAGCCAATACGTCTCTAACGAAGCAAGAATTGTATCCTTAAAAGCTGCGTGAAATGCCAAATAGACTTGTTGGTGCTGGATGACCTCCAGTAAAATTGACAAACCAAGATTAATTTTCTCTTCTCGGCCTGACGTTCACTTCGCCGTATTCTAACAGAAACGCCATATTCTTATTATTGTACCAGCACCTCAATGGGAGATTGAAGACTCACCGTAGGAGATCCAAACTATCCACACAGTAGGTCGTACCTCCCATTGAATCCATTAACACACAATTCACTCACAGCTGCATATCCATTCCATTAGTTCATCACACTCTAAGGGAAATAAAAAAAAGAGTAGGTGCCCTCACTTTTACCCATTTCCAGAGATGACCTCTTGTCGTGCCCCCAGATAGCTTTTGAATGTTTTTAGTCATAACCGTTGTCTTAAAGATTGTTATCGCGATTACAGGGATTTATAAATTCACTTATGTATTTCGTTATAACAACATTAACCTAGATAAGTTCCGTTTTATGAAATTCCGATTATGTTGAATTAACATATTATCCATTTCGGTCTTATAACACTCCATCTTTAATATTTCGCAGATTTTTATTTCGATGACTTCACATAATTTGATGGAGCAATATTGATATCGAAATGGCGTGTATGCTGAATAATCATTTGAACATTTAGGTGAATACTTATAAATTCCTGTTCATTCTTTTTCTCTTATATCCGATCATTCTATATATTCTTTCTGTGCTCGATAAAAGTAGAATTTCATTTGCCGTTTAGAAAATTTTTAATTATATCTAATGTTCTTGTGTATTCTTCGTTTAAGTTATCCGTATTCCTTGTTTTTCAAATGATCTTTCAAATTTTCTTAATGTTTAATGTTTTAGGAAATGAAATTTATAAATTTCACTTAACGCTTGATCTTTACCAACCATGTTGAGTAACCGAATGTTTATTATTCTGAAATTATGATTTAAATTCAATATAAAAATGATTTCTGATTCATGGAATGAAGTTTCTAATTTTGTCGAGCCTCTACTACGAGAAATCTCCATCAACGCCATCTACCGCCCACCTCCAACACCACCACAACTAGTATTTTTTTGTCTGTAAATTGCGTGTGTTCTGAAGAGCTGATTTATCTGTATGCGGGATGAAAAACCCGAGTTTCCGGAAGAAAAAACCCTATTACCTCTGTATGAGTTCGGCTAACTCACCTTCTATTGAAATCGACCAGATAAAGATTCCGCCCGTCATGACGAGAATCGAACTTAGACCTATTCCAATCGAAGGGCACAATGTACCGTCGTTGTTCCAATTGCGCTATATACTGTGTATATATAGATAGTGCCTTTGATCCGCGCGGTTAGCCTAATGGCTTTGCGCTTCGCAACCATATGCCTGGGGAAGGAGTGTCCCAGGTTCGATTCCCGTCGAAGAGGTGAGGAACTTGAGGATCTTCCTCATGCAGAGCCTGCAAGCCGACAAACCGACCCCGTCAACATATGCTTCTACAGTCAAAAATATATTCCCCCCAGCGGCAGGCTAGGCGACAAGTCGGTTGGGAGTGGTACTAACAAGAAGTCGCATCTAAGTAACACGCGGACCCGGCATAGGAAGCGAGAATAACACGTATTGCAAGAAGAAGAAGAAAAAGGAATGGAGTTTCTAATTATCAGAAAGCTCTCCTTTATCACCTGTTGATGTTCATTCAATAGACGTTCCATACTGATGAAGCAAATGTGTACGACTTAAACTGAAGAATGTAAAAAGCCTCACTGGAGGGTTCGAACAAGTGAATAGACAAGTGAGTCACTGAAGTCGTCGCTACAACAGCAAAGAAGCAACGTCTGCATCAGATGGTGGACCAGTAAAGCAAAAACACAATATCAGACAGGAGTCTGCGGGTGAACTTCTGATCGAAATATTTCTTCAGACATCTCGCTTGTCTGCCCAACACCATCTTTGAAATCGATAATTCCTTCTCTTTCTGGTTTAGTCTTGCTCATATGGAGGCAACTTGGGAGACAATAACGAGTGTTTACATGCAAAGGGCTTTGGGAAAAAAATCGTATGTTTCCGATATAAGGAAGATAATTTTGCTATGAGAACGAACCAAAGATATATTCTTTGGAAAGGAAGAGATGTTCCATGAATGAAACGGTAACAGATTTAGATCCGTGAAGCAGCAAAAAAAGTGGGCAGATTAAAGTAGAAGTGCGAACATCCCAGTTTCGGCTTTTGAATATAGGTCGTTGCATTGGAGAGTGTTATGAAAAATTTTTACTTAAAAGAATAGCTCCACAGAATTAAAAAAAAAAAAGGAAAGGTTAATTAGTTGTAGTTTTCGGCAATTCCTCAGCTCTTCGAAAAGCAATGACAATAGCTTTATGTCATCAATACGAAAACCGATCGCAGGAAGAGTTAATGCGTTGAGTACCAGAAGAACTAAACTATGCGTGATGGTGGTAGACATTTTTCTGCTTGTATGAGCAGTTAATTCTCTTTCTCTTGAGTTTTAAATATGAAAGAAGGAATATACCAGGGACATCTGCTGGACATATCGTGTAATTTTATCACTTAGTCAATTATGATTTAAATGAGGATCATGTTGAAAAACGCATTCCTTCAATATTCTCCAAACAAAGGCATCAAGCGATGAGAGATCAGGAAAGCGTAAAAGGTACTGGAATTCTCAAAATATGCCTACCTGGAAAGTGCTCACATAAAATGGCTCTAGAGAGACTTGACTGTCATAGATTACTTTGTTCCGAAAATACCTGCACAGAATGGAGATTGTTTTTTGCACGACACAGTCTATGCCAGACCATACAGGACGAAACCGAAGGAACACATTCTCGATGTGGAGTTCGCTATTCAATGCCATGACGGTTACATCACTCTTTTCAAGGAAGTAGAGTCCAATTATGCCAGGGCTGCAAAGAGAACCCCGACTGGTCACCGTTGCTGGGAAAAAAGTGTCTCTTGGACACATTCAGGACTCCATGAACAAAGACACCTGCAGGTTTTCTGTTTAGATGACTGCTTAACTGGGAATGCACTTCGTCAGAGAACGAGAGATTGTGGAGGAAAGTGATCTCCTCATCACCATGAAAAGCTGGTCACCAAATCTTTATACAATAATCCATATAAAAAATGTTTAAGAGCTTATACGATGGCACCATAACGTCTTTATTTCTGCATGTCGTAGTATATTGGAATGCTTTATATTCAAGTCCATGAAGTCCATACAATCTACTCAAATCCTGCTTAAAGGCCATAACTTATGCTTGACCCTACATTGCTAAACCCAATTTTGCATAATTTGCAATACAGCTGCATATAAGCAGGTAAATCCACCCCAACACCTTTAATATCTATTTACTAAAATAAAAAACCAAACGGCTTCAACTTCAGCGATGTAAAATTTATAAAAATCAAGTGGATATTAAACCCGGCATTATTTCAAAGCCGAATATAGAAACTATAAAAACGTCGAATGAAATTTGACCAGAGAGCTTACAGGGATACATTCGCCGATATTTACGAGTTGCCCTAGTACCGGAACATATAGGAGATATCACCGCTATGACAGCGTCCATATATTTTTTACATCTCCAAAATTTCATACGAAACTTTTATACTTTCTATACTCGGATTTGAAATAATGCTGGATTTAACATTCCCTTGATTTTTATAAACTTTTAATATATAAATTGAATAACAGTGCTCTCAAAATTAACACCTGCGGCACACCACTAGTGCCCTTCCTCTTTCGGGATACAGCATCCCCGTATACTACAGTTTCACTCCTAATGATAGACTATCTCTGATCCAAATCAGTGTCATTCTTTCCAATCATCTCCCCTTGTACAAGACATTTGTCACCTTCCTATACTACATACTTAAGTTAGTAAAATGCGATCTCCGTTTAAAAGCCCGATGCTAAAACCATCAGAGAATATTGCAGTAAGCAAGCCACTTCTGTAACCTGTTTATCACCAATCTCTATACTTCCTTCATCACAACTGCAAGTATAGAGATTGGCCTATATGAAGTCACAGCGTGATCAGCACTTTTATGCTTTTGAACAATTTCCTTTGTTTCCACTCCCTTGGAGCTTGAGGTTTTGTAATACACTTATCAAACAGGCATACCACTGCAATTGCCAATTTACTGGAACCTTCCCTTAAGACGCAGGCTGAGATATCATCAAATCTTATCGCCTTACTGACATGGAGTTTATTCAATTCAGCGCGCATTAACCAAAGTCATGAATGTTTTACGACGATGCAAATCAATTTATGTGAATGGCAAACGGTTTGAGTGGTTCATTAAACAGACAGTTTTCTAGTTGCCTAACAGAATCATTTCCAGAAATACTTCACTTGTCACCTGCTAAGCACACAAAATTTCCCAATGCGTGAAGTACCAGAGTTACGCCATGATCTAAATCGACATTTTGATGACGTCTACTGAACAATGTTTACTGTCTGATATCCATAGGAACTAATCATATTATCACAATCTATTTTATTATGTAATGTTCTATGCAGAACATTCTACATTCTAGACATATTATTGTCTAAAATAATTTCGTTTATGAAAACTCAAGCAATTTATCAAATCAGGCAATTAAGAAATCCTTAGGAACTTCTGGCAGATCGAACATGGTTGGGAGTTTCCTTAGAGGTACACAAATGTATAAAGTATTAAGACCCTTTAAACATCATATAAGAAATATGATGTTTAAAGGGTCATAATAGATAGCAAGTATCTTCGATCCATGAAAAACAACACGCTGCTGGAAATGTTTGGCAAAAAAATATTCCAAAATAAAATACCCGTCAAAACCACAAAAATTGTATACAATTACAATTTTCGTATTTGGTTTGATAGTATGAAGGATACTACACCTTTCTGTTACCTGATATTCTTGACAGAAAACAACTCGTCTAGAAACTGACCCACCCCAGTTTTCACCCCAGAACTCGCATTCATGACTACCGAAATCAGCTATACATAATACTGGAACATGACGATGATTTTTGGAAATAGTTTCTGTGTCAGCATAGATCATAGAAACATGCTTATCTGAGACCACCGATTTTTGCAAATAATATTGATATTTAGGGTGTACGGTCTTGCAGTAGGCAGTAATTTTCAGGTGGACAGACGTGGCTTTTATCTGTAGGGAAAATAGCCAAACACCCTCTGAAATGACGGAATTTTGGACAAATACTATTTTGAATGTGCAAATGCAGACATTTATTGCTGTAGAAAAATCTATTGCATGACTCGCACAGAAGATGGTCCTGAACACTATGAATGGCGTTTGTGTGACAGCGGATACAATAAATTTGTAATCTAGCAGATTGCAAATGCATTTGTAATCTGCTAGACTATTTGAATGTTCGAAAACAACTGGGGCAATAATAGATACCCCCCAAACAGAGCTGGCACACTACGCACAAAATCATAATGAGACTTGCGGGATAAAAGGCAGATCTATTTATTTGCAGTTGGGCCCCAAAACACCACAGAAAAATCAGCATCTGCCAAAAAAATTACCTTTTGGTATTCTGGAGTCAAATGCTTTTGAAAGAAATCTGCTTCTGGAATACCGCATGAATTGGCCTGAACTCCTGCAATTTTGTGAAGAGTTAAAGCCCTCTTGGTTTGTATATTTTTACGATCTAATTGCACTTGTCTGTATGTTTTGCCATCATCAGTGTATGCAGGAACACCCAGAACAAGTGCTCAGTATTTCCGAGCACTTGTTCTGGGTGTATAATACCGAGCACCCTAGCCGTGCAAAGATTGTCTTTGTTGGTAATTTCCACAACAGCTTTTTTTTTATTTTCACAAATTCGTCCAGGCGAAGTAGTGTTCTTTGTTTCACATTTGGTTCTGCCACTACCTTTGTTACTGATATTGATAAGTACAACATCTATAGCAAGATCATCTGCCAAAAGAAACTCATGTTTTGATTGGGTGACAGCATAAAATGCATCAACTATCATTTGGCTAGTTAATTCAGTGAGCAACATGAATGGTAAGTTAATGTTGTTCTCTAAACTGGATGCACTAACACCCAACGGAACGTGAGAAAAAGTTCCTGAGCTCAATAAACGAGGAATGATCTCATTAAGCATATCTTGAAACATTTTGAAAAAATTACTCCAGCAGGAGGAGTTCAAGGTCACAACATCTAATTTGGTACTACATTTGATAAGTTTGATATTTGATAGAAAATCGTGATCGATCCACCGAAACAGTATAAAAATGCCCGTAGAGTGAGACCTCAGCACTGGAAGAAGAGATTTTAGTTTCACATCCAGAATCTCGATGTAAAATTTGTGGGGGTCACAACTAACCTCCTCCTACACCAGTGAATGTAACACAATGACTAATGCCATGACCTGTGTGTTGTTGTTGTTCATTTTCTTTTGTTGATCTAGCTCTCAAATCAACCACTACAAAAATGGGCGCATGATTATTCACAATCCCTTCACCATCAACAAAGTGAATTACGGATGATCACTATTAAAAAAAAATTATTTTCTAGATTTCAGAAATCTCTTTTAGAAAATAAATAAATGTTACTCATCATAAGGTGTTTTTGCAATTTCTACACTAATCGATCCATTCTCTGACACAATTTTACTAGGCAAAAAAATGTAATGACTTATGAGCATGTTACTTAACACAAAACAGTTTGAAATATTTTCATGAGCATGTTTTTTTTTAATTTTCCATTGCAAAACCACCTTATATTAATAGTTTAGACAAAAATTCGGTAACGTAGTCCCTAAAAAATTACGTATGTTAATATTACAAATGACAGTTGCTGTGTTTAAGCTATACAAAAGAAACAACTTATGTTCTCTCCAGAATGCCTCATCTTGCACTAACGAAGATCTGTAAGCAATAAATTTTCAAAAATAGCTGAAAAAGTACAATGTCTCTAAATCTCGTAATGTTATTTATAAAAATCATAACCAATGAAAAACTGACAACCAGAACACATGATATCCTATAACCAAAGAACTCAATGCTCACATGAGGTCAAATTCCATTCTTTGCTAGCTACACGAATGAAAAAAAAATACTCGATCTATTTGAAAACAATAAGTGATTATAAAATCATTAATCAGGAATCAATAAATATTAGGATATGTGTCACAATTACGTGAATGCTAAAAACACTTAGTCACATCAGTAAATGTGGGAAACACACAACGCTGGGAAATGATACCTTTGAACAACATCGCGAGACACCAATGATAGAATGTGATTAATTATTTAGAAACTGTGTGAACTAAACTTCCCATAGTCAGAAAGAGGCTGAAAAACCAAACACACCAACTGCCTAGTTTTATATTACTGTTGCTAATATTTGTGAGCAGTGAAGTTTGGATTGTCATGTGGGAAGCATTATCAAAACAGTCAAGTAAAACCAGGAGAATTCCAAGCCCAATCAGAGAATGTCAGATGTAGCACAACAAAATGGCGACCGGAAATGAGACTGTTTAAGATAACACAAATGAAATATGTATAGTCGGGGGAAAATAAATTCACACACAATTTATTTATTTATTTATTTTGCTCAGTTATTCTGGTTAGAATATGTTGTAAAACTGAATTTTAAAAGTAAAATAGAGATACAACCAACCAGATCGAAAAAAAAATTACGAGTCCAAATATCAAGACTTAGTACAAAATGTTGCACTATATTGTGAAATTAACAGAATAGCAAACGGTGAGTTTACTTTTCTTCCCATGATGTCGGTAAGTAGAGAAGCTCGAGAAGCATGGGAAAAAACAAAATATAGTCACGAGCAAAGAACATGAATGAAACGCACAGTAACCTATAAGAAAAAATGAGTTAACTGCCTTTTCAGACCTTGTGTTTGCATGTTTTGGGCTGTGAATATCTGGTTATAATTCGACAAATTGGAATATGAATTGTTTTCATAACCTCGCTAGTTCCAAGATGACCCATTCTGGAAAGAATGTAACTTAATATTTTTTTGTTTAACTTAAACATGGCAAGTGATATTTGTAATTTCAATGACCAGACTCGTATGTTTTGGTAAGAGCAATTCTAATTCTAATAATGAATAGTTTTTCACAAGAATAATCATAGGGGTACATAGAATAGAGAGTATCACCATAGGATACATAAGTGACTTTTCATGTCTAAATGTGTGTGTTTGAGGGAGCACCAGTTGTAGAATATAATTAATAATTCAGAAAATGTCTACATGCTGCCTCTTGACTCTAACTAAAAATCCCATACTAATCTATTGACACGAGAACGCGCGCGCGCGCGCGCGTGTGTGTGTGTGTGTGTGTGTGTGTGTGTGTGTGTGTGTGTGTGTGTGTGTGTGTGTGTGAGAGAGAGAGAGAGAGAGAGAGAGAGCACCAATGATAGTTTGTAATTAATTATTCAGAAAATGTCTAAATGCTGCTGCCAGCTCTTCACTCTAAACTAAAATTCCCATACTCAATAACAGGAATGAAATACCCCAAATCTATATTGGAAAATTCGTACTACCAACTATAGACAAGCGAAAACACAAAGTGATGTGAATGACAGATGTGTGTCACCCTGGGAAATTCCAAGATATCTTATCTCTAACCACACCCACAATGCCTTACACGATCCAAACACATCAAGTGATGTCCCTGACAGATTTGGGGCCCCCAGCGAAATTCCAAACATTCCATACTCTATCCTATCTCTACCATCACCCACAATCCCATATGCACCTATATACACACTTCCATGACAGAAATATTGCTTCCCCCATTCACCATACTGCTATTTGGTTTAAACTCCCTCACCAATCACGACACGATTCCTCATCTTTAACCATCACCCACAATTCCATACGCGAACAAAACAAACAACATGAAGTCAAGGACACATACGTTCCCCAGAAAAATTCCAAACTTTCCAATCTCATGACATCACACACAGAAAGACAATAACCATCTATCAACCAATGACGTCATGATTTCTTATCTTATCTTGATCTGGTCAGAAGTGACCCCAATACTACTCATATCCACTTGAACTATGTCGTTTATACTAAAGAATATCGTTTAATCATCTAATTCATGTGCAATTTACATTTAAGTTTATAGTGGTCCATGATGCGCTTCGGATCTAGGTGAGATACTCATATAATTTGATGGATGAGAGTCGTCTTGATAAGTTAATATTACGCGACCTCAATTGGTAATGCAAAACGGCCAATCCACCAAGGCTCTGGAACAAACTATGCCACAATGGGGGGTATTCCTGTAGATGGAATTCTTTTAGCACTAATTTTCCGAGATCAGCAGGCTGCTAGACTATCTTCATCATATTGGCATATAAATGCGTTCCATTTCTGGTGTTCTATAGAGTGGTAATAACGGTGCGATAGACACTGCCACTATTTCCTCTTCCTAATCCTACTGTTGTATTAAATACTAGTCTTACGATCAAGTTTTCTGAATAAAAAGACAATGAAAATAGGCAAGAACATTAAAAGCGTTGAGGTATCCTTAACAGGGAATCTACAGAACAAGAAAACATTTCAGCTAATTAGGTACAATTATTAGCGAAGATGGCAATTAAATATGGAAATAGACAAGAATTAGCAAAGCTGGTATGGTAAAAAGTCAGCTGAAAAATTTATATGGAATAAGAGAGAAATTAGTAAAATATTAAATTATCTGCATACATGACAGAGTTCAACCCAATTCTGAATTATGAATCTAAGAGATAGTTTAGAAATAAAGCACTTGATCAAAGACTGGAAATCGCAGATATGAAAATTCTGGGAAAGATTACGGGAGTGACCAGATGGCATCACTGGTAGAATCATATTAATAATGACGTAATTAGGAAGAAACTTGACAATTATTAGTATTCAGGAATGTGATGTTAGACCATTCGGTGGGATGGTCGCTTGAAGACAGAGGCACGAACAATTTTTTTTTTGTTTTTTGCAACAATTGCAGGAAAATAGCTCAGAGAACGACCGAGGTGTAGGTGGATTGATATGGTGAGGTGTGGCTTAGACGACAAAAATATAAATCTGATTAATGTTGGAGTTTGGTAGATCAGATTAATTTGGAGGAAAGTTTGATTCCCTGTTTTTCCGAATGAAACAGAAGAGTTTTTGGAAGTGATTCTGCTCCTTCTTCAAGTATGAGTCTGATTAAACGTAGAAGCCTTTATAAAAAAAATTCCTCACAACTAGTCTGCATACGAGCCCAAGATTATCCAAATGATCTTACGAATCGTGTAAAAGAAAGTAGGAAAACTTTTAGTCTGCTCTTCTAAAAACAATATTATTCATAGCGGTCAACTTTAAGAAACTAAATGCCCTTTATTAATGTGAAAAGACGATTCTTAAACTTTTATACTCTAAACACAAAATCTTCTTGTGAAGTGGTGAATGTTTTACCCTTTGCAACTAGTATCCTTCCTTTCATCTCTCTCTCTCACTCTCTCTCTCTCTCTCTCATTTGTTTAAAAGAATCCAAATGTGTTACTCAATTCCAATTTGAATCCCTTGTTTTCGAGATTCGTACGTTGTTGGACAAGAAACGTTTCCGAGTCGGGTCCTTAAGAACGTAAATAAACAAAGCTACATAAGTTTACATATACAGCGTGTCCCAAAATTCACGCAAGAAGTAATTTTGATAGAAAACACAGGTTTATAATTACAAATTGTAATTTCTTATTGATTCATAAAGTATACAGTATAGGGTTATGCATGCAATAGCATATCGGGTAAATGGCCTCCACGGCTTTGCTGGCACATACGCACTCTTTTGTCGAAATTTTCCATGAACGTTTTGCATAAATGTGGCTGGATTTCGTTGATACAGCGCTCAATTTCCTCCTTCAAGGCGTGGGCTTGTTGGAATAAACCTTAGATTTCAAAAAAAAAACCAAAGAAAAAAGTCCAACGGCGTTAAGTCACATGATCTGGGCGGCCAATTCTGATCACCAAAACGGGAAATTACACGACCAGGAAATGACTCATGCAGTGATTGAATTGTTTCTCGAGCTGTATGGCATGTGGCACCGTCTTGTTGAAACTACATGTCATCCACATCCATATCTTGCAATTTAGGCACAAAAAACTGGATTATCATGTCGCGGTAGCGAGCACCATTAACTGTTATTGCCTTACCAGCCGCATTTTCGAAGAAAAATGGGCCGATGATGCCTCCAGCTCAAAATCCGCACCAAACAGGGACACGTTGTGAATGCATTTGTTTCTCAACAATCACTCGTGGATTGTTGAGAAACAAATGTGTCGATTAACGAAGCCATCAAGATAAAAATGAGCCTCATCGCTGAAGATGATTTGTATTTTCACGAAAGATTTGCATCTTTGGTGAAAATACGCTGTAGAGAGCTTCTCGAAATGCCCGATTCAAGACCACGGTGCCGAATTGATGTTCCTGGACTCTCAGCAACACTCTCACGAACTGCTTCGTTTTCTGTTGAACGACTTGTTGAAGGACGGCCAGAGTGTATAAGATCACTAATTGATCCAGTTTCCTTGAATTTTGTTAATTAATCTTTTCACAGTTGATGAAGTTAAATCACTATTCCGACCATAGTTTGTACGAAAATTGCGAACTGTAGCTGCCAAACCTTTATTATTTTTAAAATATTGCTCAACAATGAAAATGCGTTGTTCTTTCGTGTAGCGCTCCATTTTTAATAACCCTGAACTGTCAGCTGTCACGCTGTCTTTTTTTTCTCGTTGGCAACACGAGAAAAAAAAGTGTCTGATTGCCGTTTCCGAATTGTGTTCTGATAAGAAAATTAAATTTGAAAATACTGGTTTGTTCCGTATGACTGTTCAGCGCGGGGTTGCTGATATTGCCGAGCATTCTCCCTCGATGAGTCTTTATGGAAAAGGAAGCGGGAAAATGATCTTTCTGAATTGCAAGCGAATCTAATACCATTACAAAATGCAATTTCTATCTATTTGTAAATTATTTATTTACTTATTTGGATTTTGCGACAACAGATATTAGTACGATCAACTTAGACCTCAGGAAAACATCGTCCATTATCAACCGAGATGGACCATTGGCATTCTGGAATCTAATTATGATTTCGAGATTTTGAAATATTCTTTCTTCATAATCAGTTCTGAAATTTTTAATACAGCTCATTATTGACTTTTGCATCGAAAATAATTCCAAAGATATACTGAAAAATTGAAATAAAGAAATTTCTCGTTTCTTAAGAAAAATACAAATTCTATATAATGCAATTTTAATAAATGAGTAATAAGAGAGGGCATTTATTTTGTTTTATGTTTCAAGTTGTTGACTAAAAGAGTGTTGGTATCTTCATCGTGAACAAATTTATAATTGCTAAAAATATAACAATGTTTCAAAAACATTTTGCACTCGATACAATCAAGTATGTGACTACCAACCGCACACGTATTCCCTTTTGTGTTTGCCCTCAGTCCTAACCGCGATGTGATAATTATAATTAATGAATTAAACAGACTGTGAAATTCATCTCTGAAATTTTATTTAATTAACACATATTTCTTTTATTTTTGAAGTTTGGTTCACGGAATCATATAAACATATATAAACATATAACAAAATGGAGCATTGATTTGATTCATTGGAATGCATGTCATACATCTGGCTTGCTAGCAGCATGTTTTTGATTCATTGGAATGAAAAAATGCTGCGGAACATATATTAATAAACTGAAGAGTAAACTGAAAAACCAATTTACATGAAATGGAAAACGAGGATGGAAACAAACAGGTTCACCAGGTGCATTATCTGTTAGGTTGACACCCAAGGAGATCTCCAGAGCATGCAAGAGTTGTGACACTCTGCATTTGATCTACAATTCATCTCATTTTATCGTGAACAGGATAGAACTGATCGTGTTCTGGAAGACTCTGTATCCATCTAGGTGGAGGTGTATATTTGGCTTGCATGTTTTTGCACGTCTGTGTTGTCCAGTTGATTTGGTAGTGATATCACAATACGTGCTGTGTCGATTACGATCAGAGGACAAAACATAAAGACAATCATTCAGCATTCGTTTTCCTCTAGACTTGTTATTCGTTTTCTCCCACACTTGTTGAGCTCTTTCCGATCAATTTTGGTTGATCGGAAAGAGCTTAACAAGTGTGGAGAACACAAGGAAATTCTACGTAATTTCCTTGTGTTCCGATTTATTTAAGTAATAATATTACGAGTATAAAACAAATCGAAAAGAGAGCTTCTATAAACTGAAGAATTGGTTAAGGAAAATTTTATGAACATTCGATAAAAGTAGAATTTTATTTTTCTTTTAGAAAACTTGACGTTTTTCTGATGTCTTAAAAAATATATCAGAGAGGACCTACACGTTCACACCATAAAAGCAAAAATAAAGATCAAAGCGGGGAGAGAGGTAGACACCTGGTCTACGACATCATATACCTTTGTGATGGAAAAATCAATGACGCCAGAACTTGCAAATGCCTTCTTTTTTGAAGTTACGAAGAAGAAAGAGAATTCAAATAGAATTAAAATAAAAAACGAAATGTTGGATTTTATCAGATGTGTAGACGATCTAATATCACTTCAAGAAAACGGATATCCAAAAGCATCTATTTTAACTCCAAGGGATAAGCAAAGTTTTTACGTAAGATATCAATAACAATGATAAGTGCAAAAGACCGAAAATTATACAGCTTACACTAAATGGGAAAATATAGGTACAAGTAATTAAATTTAAAGACTTAGGAATGCCTATGAACAGTGAAAATAGAACAAAATAAAAACACAATCTCTGAAGTTTAATTAAATATCATGAGGATTAGATTCAAATATATGGGGAAAAAATGAAGATGTTATAAAAGCAAATAGCTACAAATCAGTAATACAACCACTATTAACTTATGCATGCGATACAAGAACAGAAATGTCAACAATACCACAAAATATTTTGATTATGAAGGTCTGACCTCGATGAATGGAGTTGGATACTCATCAATGGAGATGTACACTGTCGTAGACAAAGCTCATCCAGACGTGAATCAACGTGTCGACATTCACAACACACACACACACACACACACACACACACACACACACACACACACACACACACACACACACACACACACACACACACACACACACACACACACACACACACACACACACACACACACACACACACACACACAGGGAATGCTTTCTGCTCACAATCACTCTCCATGTAAAGAATCACTTCCCAACTCCTATACTCATACAGTATTTTCCTTATGAGGTTTCCAAGGATGGCCTCTTGTTTTACCTACCTCGCATTCTTTGATTGTGTTCTGGCAGTCCATTATATATTAGTTTTATAGTGATCCATTTAATCACTATAAAATTTTATATTCGGTTTTACATCATCTGACATTTTATTTGATACCGCTCATTTTATTAACTACTTTGCTTT
Source organism: Typopeltis vanoorti (assembly GCF_054136105.1). Taxonomy (NCBI): domain Eukaryota; kingdom Metazoa; phylum Arthropoda; class Arachnida; order Uropygi; family Thelyphonidae; genus Typopeltis; species Typopeltis vanoorti. The sequence continues at coordinate 86,496,179 of NC_143566.1, forward strand.
ATATTCTTCAAGGTGTCCCAAAATTCACGCAAGATTTAAATTTAGCGCCATTTAGCGCCATTTGCGTCAACTCTCTCCCAGTAAATGAGAGAGAGAGTTGATAAAAAAGAGTTGATAAAGAGTACTTAAGCTCATTGTGTCGAGATTGACACTATATCTTCCATTTGTTAAGAGAATGATATTTTATTTATGAGAATTACACACACGGAAGGAGGAGAATAGAAATAGCAGGGTTGGGCTCATACCAGGATTGCGGTCAAAATTAGAAAATCTTTTCTCCGGAAACCAATGATGGGTTTCTTACAAGAAATTTATGGTTTCCAAATAAGGGTAACGATGTTGCTTGTAATTATGTTGAGGTCCTCCGTTTGTAACAACCATTGCTAGAGTAATTGTTTCCTAAGTTGCTCAATGTTTGGGGGAGGGGTGTTAGTAGCAAGACATCTACCCAGCGCGTCACTAATAGGCTTAATCGAATTACGATAGGAGACCATGCTGTTCTGTCTACACGTACGAGAGTCTGTTCTTATGGACGTGCCTATTAGTTAAATTTAAATTTAATAGGCACGTCTTTAAATTTAAACTTAATTCATTTAATCATGTTAGGGACTCGCTGGGAAGGAGTCTGTTCGTGAAGACATTCGTCGACGAGCTTAGATCGATGATGAAGAGAATTATGTTTTATACGCTAAATGAGTACCAAATCGCACCCGCATAAAGAATGGGTTGTCGACATTAATCCCAAAGTACATTATAGTCCTTTGTGATCTTATGTGGATGATAACCTCTCCCTGGATACCTGCAGATCACATAACGTGTGGTATCTCTTAGTAGAGCAAATCAAGATTTGTAGGAACCCCACTTCCCATCTGAAAAAGTAAAAGCCACCACCCTAAAAAAAAGAATAAATCAGCATCTCATCAACAAACACTGTAACCTTTCTCTCATAAAATACTAGAGGATGACCCACAAAACTGAGAAACAGACTTGTCCTGCAGCATGTCAAGGGCTCAAGGGCAAGCAATAGTTATGCTAAACGATATTGACTTCCATTCCACACAAAATTTTCAGACTGTCACTCGAAGCATCCATATACGCTGCACAAATGTCCTGTTATCAACGTCAGCGACCAGAATTCCAATAGGTGTTCACACTAAAAAAAAAAAAAAAAAAAAAAAAAAAAACTTTCTGCAGTGTGTATAGCACTGGATTAACCAAACTTAATAAATATCTTCAGAAATGCAATCAGTACTGGAGATATAGAGTACGTTGATATGTAATCAAGATTTGATTTTTCGTTAAATTTAGTTTGACAGTATTCTCAAACTGAACTAATCGACCAGGAATTTACTTAGTCATTATCTCTGAGAAGCTGTACCTAAATCCATAAACTGTAATCCAATGTTGAAACCAGTAAAATCAAATCTTCTCAGTCCATTTGATTTTCATGTGTACATTTTATTTCGTAAACCCAAGCTGAGATTTTTTTTTTGGTTTAGTTTTATTCTTTATCGGTTGGCAAGCCGCTTTCAATACACTTTAGAGTTTCTTTGACGCAACTCGAATACTTCCAAACATACCGGTGTTTCAAAATGAATTCCCACCCACCTCAATTCCCCTTTTCAGAGACTAACCTCTGAAAACACTAACCTAACCAAACGAATTAATTTTTAAATAAAATCAAATCGTTTTTCAATGTGTTTTGTGTCTGTAGTTTAAGACACGCGATAAAACGTGGCATTAACGTGTGTAAATTGAATAATAAAAATATCCTGCCTGAAAAGCCCATCCGAATATTCAGAGAAAGCCTTTCTGAGAAATGCATTTTACAGATGAATTTTCCAGTACCCCTCGCTCTCTTCACAGAAAAGTGGGCATGGCTGGAAATCAGTAGAGAATACGCTTCCAGTTACCGCTCCTCACCACAACCACTCAACCAAAACAAACCATCCGCGCCTCACCACCGCAGGTTTTTACGTATCCCAAAATCGACCTTCCAAGTGTCTGAAGTTGGTCAACGACTCCCACGCTTTGCATAGCTTGTGAAAGAAAACAAAAAAGATAAATATTCTACTACGCAATCGTTAAAAAACGCTTATTGCAGTATTCAGCATTTTCTTAACTGTTTCATCTCCTTCTTAATTACAAGTGAAGCAGACACTTAAGGTAAACCTCACCCATTGAATTCCCATCGTGGATAAATACATTTTTCAAAAGTAAACATTTCTGCTTCATTCCTATTATGTACGTTCACATGATTCGTCTAAAATAGAACTTGAAAATATGCCAGATCTCAAGATTAAGGGTTCTCCAACTTCATTTGTACCCTCAGAAGAATATGGGATAGCCACATAAGAGTCTATCAGTTAGTTGCTGAACTAGAGGCTTTTTATATGCTGAGCAGCTCATGTAATTAACAACAGTTGAATTCATTTGATTGTTTACTGTTGACGTATTTAGCATTGTTGGATCCCCTGTACCCATGACGATTATAAACAATGAAGTTTGCTTGTTTGTATATGCATACGTCATAAAACATGTGATTGTGTAATTGATTACAGAAACAAGTAATAATGGGTACATTTTCTTTATTCTTGAAATCGGAAAATAGCATTATTTCAAAATAGCGTCGGTAGAAATTCTTTGTATTCACAGTTATCAATTCATACAAACTTATATTGTATGGCATGACAAGTATCCCGGGATCTTAATTGCGTGCGTAGGGGAATGCATTGGAGTGGAATTATGATCCTGAAGCATCTCTAAGATTCAGTCTTAATCTACACTGAAATTTATTGATCCATCAGATATGTTATGTACTAAAGTGTAAAGAAATATATTAAAGTGTAATATTATTTTACTAATCTATTTGGTCAAGGTTTTTGAATCATTTCCATCCATTTTGAGCGCACGAGCTTTACTTTATTAGAATCAAAAGTTTTGTTATAATCAAAAAATTATTCCATGACTGTGTTAATAAAATCAAACTCAAGAGATTGTCAATGCGGCAGATTAGTTGAAGAATTTTCAAATGAACCTCTGTTGAAAATTCTTCGTGAATCAAAAGGTAATGTTTGTAGGTCATTCAACGGATGGGAAACTATCTTAGTATATTAGAGAACAGTGGTATATTAGTGCACTCTTCTTTTACAATTGTCATCAGTTCGACTGCATGCATTAGTGTATGTGGACATCAAACAATATTGTTGAAATAGTGAACGATTGGACTCAAGAGATTGAAGAGGTCATCATGATTACGGTGTTGAGGTTGGTTCGGCTATACTGCAGAATATACAACACGAATGACGCTAAATAACAACACACGAATACCATAAAGAAAACTCGGTTTGTTCTAGTTAACTGAATAATTTAAAAAAAAAATTAATGTAAATTCTCTCACTTCGTATTGTATTTAATATTAAAACAGTCATTGAGTAATTGTTTTTTTTTTTCGTCCATTCGCCGGATTCACTGATTTCGTTTAGTGGATCGATAGAATGATAGGTGAAACAGATTGCTGAGACCTTCCAGATGGGTGCCGATTCTGATTGTGTTTGGATGATGCTGTCCATATCCAAGGTTAAGAGTGGAAGTTGATTAAGTAGAAGAGATATTAGTTGTTAGCCGTTTTTAATGTGGATGGGAATTTGCTATCCTGGGATCTTATTTGCGCGTGTACGGGAATAAAATGCAACCATCCTGAAGCATCTCTAATATTCAGTCTTAATCTACACAGAAATTTATTGATTCATCTGATATTTTATGTACTTTTCAGTTAAAACAAATATTGCAATGCATTATTTGTTTTAACTGAAATACAGATTTGTTTTTTTTATAAAAAGGAAAGTACAATGCTTCTTAAAATATAATTTGTAGATTGATTTTTTATTGCTATTTCATTTTTACTGATTTCATATAACAGGGTTATATGAAATCAGTAATCTCCTGGCTTATATCGCATAGATCGTTTCACTTGAATAAGAGCTGCATGAATAAATGCACTGCAAATCACAGAGTCATGTATTGTTAGAATTACCTTGCCCTCAATTTGTTTGAGTTTTTGTAAGCATAAAGTTCAGACTGCATGCTGCTATTGGTGATGATTCGTTGTTTCTTTAGTCCTTATAACCTTGGATATTATTGTCTTAAAGGATTGAAAATCCCCTTGGGAGTAGGTGGCAGTGCCCTGACTGCATGACGGGATACAAATGGTCTTCTACTAGTCGTCCACATAGTGCACTGGCCATGCTTTTCTATGACAGCAGAGAGCTAGGTTTAGATTAATATTTCTGCCCAGCAATCGAGCAGGTGGATGTACAGTCCTCGGAAAGGGTGACGATATTACGGGATACTCGCAATCTCCCATTTGTGTTCCGAACGATCTTTCCAGGGCGCTTGGACAAAACGCAACAGACATTGTAACAAACAGTTGCTATTTGGATCTGTTCAACTTATGGACAGTGTAGTCTATGGAAGACTTTGTCGTTTCGCATTAGTCTAAAATATTTCAACGGTATTCCATTTAGGTATAATTAAGTAAACAAAAAACTATACTTTCAATTAATGGTATAAATCAAAAACCTTAATTAACATAATAATAAATATTATAACAAAAATTAATAAAATACAGTTGCACTAAGAACAATAACAATATATAAATATAAAAAAAAATCAGCTAACGCCTTTTTATTCCCGTATACGGAGAGTAGGCGAGGCCATTTAGCCCTGTCTAACTTTTGGAGACTGAGTGGGCAGTTCAATCTCCACTGGTACCAATCAGAGATAGATGGTCCAAGGCCATCTATCTCTGATTGGTACCAGTGGAGATTGAACTAATTAAGCTATACACAGTGAAGTATATACTAATTAAGCAGTACACAGTAAAGAGAGACGACTCAAATGTGTCGCCATCTCGTGGTCCCTAACCCTAGCACAATATATTTTGGCGCTGTTTACCGAGTAAAATGCATTAATTTGCATTATCGCGTTTCTTATGAGCGATCATGCAATAAAAGGAAAGCCTGTGAGATTTCTTATCATTCGTAGACGAACTGCTTTTCGATGCCTCTTACCTTACGTGAGCATGCTTTGTTAGTCAGTGGAAATTATCAGCGGAACAATAATGCCAGTGCTTGTCTTCGTGATTTTCGGCGTATGAAAAATTTACGAAAAGGACCGATTAGCGTAAGAAACTTACGAAAACAGATTCGGCGATTTGAAACTACTGAAACTCTAGCACTGCAGGTAGGCAGGGGACGCAAACCAATCAATCACCAATAAGTTGATCAAGTTGCAACTGCTATTGTAGAACAGGAGATGATGAATGTGCAGGGTACCAGCAGTGTACGAGCAATATCCCGCAAAACGGATATCGCATACACAACGGTGTGGAAAATCCTACATCGGATGTTGAAGTTTTATCCCCATAAAAGCGGTCATGTTCAAGAATTGTTCCCTGATGATGTGACCACACGAATCGACTTATCTTTGAGATTCTTAGCGCGCATGGAAGTGGATGATGCATGGTCGTAGCAGATTTTATGGAGTGACGAAGCGCAATTTTATTTGAACGGCGATATTAACACACTAAACTGTCGCATTTGGGCTGCAACTAATCCGCACGTGTGTCTGCAGATGCCTATCCACTCGCCCAAAGTCACAGTGTGGTGCGGATTTACGTCATCTTTCATCATCGGTCCATGCTTTTACGAGCAAAATCGCCAAAATGGACCAGTGACCTGTTCCGACGATGCTAACAGGTATGCCAATATGCTACAGAACTTTTGTGGTTCCACAACTGCAGCAAAGAGGATGTCTCGATTCGAACATCTTCATGCAGGATGGTGCACCACCCCACATCGGACTTCAGGTACAGCGTGTTTTGCGACAACATTTCTCTGAAAGAAGAATCATTAGTCGTGTATTTCCCACGCCATGGCCACCGAGATCGCCTGATCCTTGTGACTTTTGGCTGTGGGGATTTCTTAAAAGCACTGTGTATCAAATACATATACCCGATATTCCAACTTTGAAAGATCGAATAACGTTACGTGAGACAAATCAATTCCGATATGTGGCGAGCCACTGTGGAAAATGTCGTGCACCGTATGCAGTTCCTGGAACATCAGAATGGTGGCCATACTGAACCTCATTTGTAATTAAAAATAAACGTCATGAGATGTGTGCTGTCTCTCATTTACCATTTAGTCATTCATTAGTCACATCAACTAAAATTAATTTAGCAACACCAAACTTTATCCTGTTGGCGACTTTTGGTACTATTTGTTTTTCATTAAATCGAATCCCCATGTTCCACTATGTGCGTCTACCGAATATTGGTGTGTTTCGTCCAATACATTACTCGCTAGAGGGCTCTGAACACTTGACGTTATTTTATAATCACCCGTTTTTATTTTATTTTTATTTAAATTATTTTTATTAAATTTCAAAAATAATTGAAAAGATTTAAAAAAAAAAAGATTTTTTAAAATCTTTTCAATTATTTTTGATGCACGAGTCAATAATGGCATGCATCAACAAATTTCAAAACTCGTTATTTAGACTGAATATTTCAATACCTCTAAATCACAATCCCGAATGCCACTTTGATTCCATAATGCTGATGGACCATCTCCGTTGATAATGGACGATGTATTCCTGAAGTCTAAGTTGAGTGTGTTAACATCTGTTGTCGTATAATCCAAATAAGTAAATCAATAATATAAAAAATAGAAAGAAATTGCAATCGCTTGTAATTCAGAAAGATCATTTTCTGCCATGTTTTCCATAGATCATTTTTCTACATCACGGAGTTGATGTAGAGAAGTGATCTATGGAAGACCCTTTCGTCCTTCCAATCTATAACACCACAGTTGAAGTCTCGTGCGATAATTGTTTGGCGTGCACTCATTTTGCTAATCTGCTGATGCATGTCCTCCACGACTTCTGGACCCGCAGTTCTATAGCAGGAACCAACAGAATTTTCTTCTATTGGCCTCTGTCTCACAGTAGACATCCTGAAAGGAAACATTCTCATCACATCGAAAATCTTCTTGAACTTCTATTGTTGTTGTTTGCAATTTTTCAGCTATCATTAATGATACCCTCCTTCTGCCCCATTTCCTCTATCTTCTGTGAAAATCCAAGATCTATTACATTGTATGTCCGTAACCACATCATTCTCCCACATCCGCGTTTCGCTGATGCCAATAATTTTTGGCCAGGTCAAGCTGACCAATACCAAAAACTAGTCTCTTCATTTCTGATACTTCGCTCATTCGTGTATATGCATTTCAACATTCCCTTAATCCACAGTTATTCTTACATGAAAATCATTTCCTGCCCATTGAGATGAGAAACCTGGGATTTTGTCCCCAGCTGCTCACAATCATTCCTGCACTCACAATTGCTTGCTCGTATGTATTCCATTGGTGGCTATTCCAGCACACCCATTCCTGCACTCATTCTCATTTGTCGTACGGGGTGGCTAGACACATGCTTAATCGCTTCCTCCAGTAACTATACTTTCCCTGGATTTGCACTTCCGTCACGGTGAGGAGAGGCTAGCACAAATCAGGTGTTTGACGCTCAGATGACAGGAATGAGACTCAGAGAAAGAGTAGCAAGTATCTGCCCAGCGCGACCCTAACATGCATAATTCAATTAAGGGCGTAGACCTGACTGGCCTGGCTATACGTAAAGAAGACTCTCGTACGTATAGACAGGCTGTTAATTAAGGATGTTAGTGACACTCTGGGTTGAAGTCTGTTCTTGAAGTCATTCGTCGACGAGCATCGCTTCATGAGTACGAGAAGTTTCGTCTTGCACGCTAAATATGTATACATACGCTCCCGCATAACGATGGGGTTCAGGACCTCATTCCTGTAAATTTCAGAATTCTCTTAGCGATTTTTTTTGTGAGCATCAGTAGTGAATCAATATTTATATTTTCCATAAATATAATGCAATGTTCAAACCAGAAAAAATCAAACATTCTCAGTCCATTTGATTTTCATATGTAAATATTTTATTTAATAAAACCAACCTGAGATTCTTCCCAGTTTTACCGCTTGGCAAGCCGTTTGATACTCTTTAGAGTTTCTTTGATACAACTCGAATACTTTCAAACATACCAGTGTTTCAAAATGAAATTCCCACCCACCGCAATTCTCCTTTTCAAAGTTTTTTAACGAATTAATTTTTAAATAAAATACAGTCGTTTTTCAATGTGTTTTGTGTCTGTGATTTAAACCATTAATACGTGTAAATTGAATAATAAAATATCCTGCCTGAAAAGCCCATCCGAATCTTCAGAGAAAGCCTTAGAAAGGGCGATGCTTTCTCAGAACACATGAATAAATTTTCCAGTACCCCTCGCTCTCTTCACAGAAAAGCGGGCATGGATGGAAATCAGTAGAGAATACGCTTTCAGTTACCGCTCCTCACCACAACCACTCAACCAAAACAAACCAACCACACCTCGCCCGCCTCAAGTTTTTACGTATCCAAAAATCGACCTTCCAAGTGTCTGAAGTTGGTCAACGACTCCCACGCTTTGCTTAGCCTCTGAAAGAAAACAAAAAGATAAATATTCTACTACGCAATCGTTAACAAAACGCTTATTGCGGTATTCAGCATTTTCTTAACATCTCCTTCTGATAGTGAAGTAGACACTTAAGGCAAACCTAACCCATTGAATTCCCATCGGGGATCAATACATTTTTCAAAACTACACATTTCTGCTTCATTCCTATTATGTACGTTCACACGATTGGTCTAAAATAGGCCTTGAACCTATGCCAGAGCTCAAGATTAAGGGTTTCCCACTTCGGCTGTACCCTCATAAGGATCTGGGATAGCCACATAAGAGTGTATCACTGAGTTGCTAAACCACAGGCCTTTTATATGCTTTGCAGCTGAGGTAATTAACAATAGCAGAGTTCATTCGATTGTTTACTATTGACGTGTTTAGCATTTTTGGAATGTATACGTATATACATACGTCATAAAACAAGTGATTGTGCATTTGATTACAGTGACAAGGGTTTATGGGAAATTACTTTATTCTTGAAATCGGAAAATAGCATTATTTTAAAATAGTATCGGTAGAAAGTTATTTGTATTCACATTTAACAAAACATACAGATATATGTTATGACATGAAACGTATCTTGGAACATAATTGCATGCATAGGGGAATGAATGGAATTATCAACCTGAAGTATCTGAAAGATTTAGTCATTATCTACACTGAAATTTATTGTTTAATCAGATATTTTATCTACTAAAGTGTAAATAAATATGTGAAACTGTAATGTTGTTTTGCTATGAAAACATATGTGTTTGTTGTTTCTTAAAATAAATTACAGTTTTGCGTATAAAAATAATCGGTTTGCTCTGTTTATATTCACTAATTGTATAATATATACATTTTATTACTTAAATAAATCGAAAGAACAGAAGGAAATTACGAGAATAAGCGAAATCGGAAAAATGGAATTTTAGTAGCTCTGAAGGACTTTTTGAAGAAACTTTTATGATCAGAATCAGTTCATTTATAAAGCAATGCTTTCACATCAAAGGTAAAGGTATTCTAATAATTGCTGATCCTGAAAACGCATGTTGTTCGAATTGAACAAGGAATCGTATATTCATGGATGAACCAGAATTCACGCGAAAGACAACATTCAAAGGAAACAGTTCAGCGAGTAAAATGAATGAGAATTAATAGTAAAGGGATGTCGCCCAAGAATCAATTAATAGTTCATTTGAATGAAAGTCGAGTGATATTAGGTCGGAAGTGGAATCAATTTTCCTGCACAAGTTTGCTTCCGTAGTAGATTATTACTGCTATAGCGAGGGCTTTTCAGTTAAATCAAATATTGCAATGAAAAGAAAACAGATTTGGTTTAAAAAAAAGGGAAATTGCAATCCTTCTTAAAAAACTTGTAGATTAATTTTTTATTACTATTTGATTTTTACTGCTTTCATAACGGGGTGTCTTTACGTTTGAAGATATTTCGCTAGATTACAAACTCTAATTTAAAAAAAATATTAAATATAGCGGAACAATCATCGGAACGTCTAATGAAATATATTCATGACTGGTGTGTTCTTGTATGCAAACGCTGAAATCTCATCATTCGTATCAGTATAAAATAACACAAATGAGAAAGAACTTTGGCTAATGTCTCTACACATTCTGTCTTCTCTAAATTGATGCTTCGAAGTCACAGAATATTAAGTGAGCAGTAAATAAATTCAAAATGTTTCCACGCCCCCTGAAATCCTCAGATAGCGATGATTTCGAAGCGTCCAGGATCTTCACTATTTGCACGTTGGTAGGAAAGTTACTCTACAATCTATAACGCTTACTACTTTCAGCTGAAGTGACTTGATCAACTTACTCATTTTGTACTCTTAATTTTACTTCAATATAAGAGGTGATTAAACATGTCATATTCTTTCAATCTCCTGTCTTATATCGCATGCACAGTTTCACTCGAATAAGAATTGCATGAATAAATGCATTGCAAATCACAGGGCCACGTATTGTTATGATTATAGTACCCTCAAAGTTTTCAGTTTGAGAAAGGAAATAAAATAGTTTTTAGAGGAACACGAGAAGACAAACAAAAAACTAATCACAAAACTATGTGATTCTCATTTTACAGCTTACTCGCCTTTCTAACAGACATCACACACCACATGAATGAACTCAACGTGAAGTTACAGGGACGTAAACAAACAATCTCAGATTTAGCTGGACACCTAGATGGGTTCATAAGTCGACTGAAAGTTTTTAAATTCACCCTAGCAGAGGAAACTTGAGACATTTCCCTTCCTGCACGGAGTTGATGGAAGAGAGCCATGACATTGCCTTCAAGTTTTCTGTGCCAATGTTAGACCAACTTTCGGAGCAATTCAGTAAGCGATTTTTTGACTTCAGTGACACGCGCCACAACTGACGTCATTTAACAACTCAAGAAATGCGACATTTCAGAGCAGCATGGCATTATTCAATTGGAGTTGTGTGACCTTCAAAGTGACCCATTTTTCCAGTCAAGGGTAGAGATAGGCTTTTGGAAACTGGTACCAAGAGAAAAATATCCTGCATTGAGTGATTTCAGCTTGAGAATTGCATTTATGTTTGGAAGCATATACGTATGTGAATGCACTTTCTCAACTATGAGGGCGGTTAAATCGTCACAAAGAAGCCGACTGATTGATGACTACCTTCAGAATTTCGACTTTGATGAACTTGTTGCAGCACATGAAACGACAACAGTGTTCTCATCAAGTTGTGTTACATGTAAAAAACCCAGAAATATGTAATTAAATTTAAATTAATAACTTATATTTAAATCAATCAAGTATTTTATATTGTTCTCCCAGTAGTAAAATTATTTACAAATATAGTAATTCAATACATATAACTATTGCCTTGAAAAAATGCAGAATTTATTTTTATTTAAGTTCTGTCTGAAAGTGTGCAGCCCGTGACGCTACCACTCATCATATATTGGCCCTCGTGTAGAACGAAGTTGGCCACTCCTGGTTTACACAATTCTGTCAACGAAACTTAAAAAATAAAACAAAAATCTATGTTAACTAGATAAAATTTCGCAGATGAATTTCACACTGTGGTTAATTCATTAATTATCACATCGCGTTTATATCTGAGGGTAAACACAAAAGGGAAAACTTGTGCGGTCGTCAGTCACATACATATTTGTATTGAGTGCCAAAGAGTTTTTGAAACACGGTTACATTTTAGCAATTGCAAATCTGTTCTCAATGACAAGACCAACTCTCTCTTTTGATTAATAACTTGAAAATTAAAACAAATTAAATGGCCCCTCATACCGCATATTAAATAAAAATTGAGTTATTTCGAATTTGGGTTTTACTTAAGAAACTAGAAATTCCCTTATATGAAATTTTTAAATATATTTTTCGAATTAAAAGATATAGGAATGGCCAGGAAATGATATTATCTAAGAATAACTGTGGACTACGGGGATCGTTATTTCTAATACTTCCTCATTCGTGTATATGCATTTCAACATCCCCATAGCCACAGTTATCCTTACATAATTCCGGCCCATTCACACACACACACACACACACGCATTCCTTCACTCACACTCATGTTTGACGGTAAGATGACAGGAATGACAGAGAAAGACTAAGACCAAGGTCTAGGTGGATTGATTCAGTAAGAAGTGACTTTGAAGCACGAATTGAAATGGGGAAAAAAATGAAAATTAAGACAAAATTGGAGTGCTGACAACAACAGACTAATCTGGAGGAGAATTGTGGATAGGAGATTAACAATAATGTAAACTTACTCATAATGTTGTTCAGTGCTTGTGACCATTGAAATGTATTAAATAAATAAATAGTGGCTTAACTATTATTAAAAGTAAAATCTCGTTTGTTGATTATGAGAAGCTCGGAAAAGTAATCGGCTGTTTGGAAATAATTTACATGAAACGAATTAATAAAATGTTCGAACACTGCAGAGGAAAAAATGTTTAAAAGTTAATGTGAACAAATGCATATGCGAATTGTTAAGAAGATAGAAATTGACGGTTATTCAGTAGAGGATGAAGAGGTTTAGAAAAAAAGGAACGAATCCAAGAATCCGAGTATTTTGTTTGAGTGAGTTAATTGCGAGTCATATTGTAAGATAAACAGTAAATTCAACAGATTCTTGGCGAATCAAAAAACTATCTAGTAAATCGATGTTTCACCTTAGTTTTCAGTTGATTGCAGAAATTGTATTCCACTTGTTACGAGAATGATATTTTATTTATGAGAATTGCACTCACGGAAGTAGGAGTATAGAAATAGCTGGGAGTAGGATGGGAATGCGGTCAGGAATTAGAAAATCGTTACTCCAGAAACCAATCCTGGACTTCTTACAAGATATTTACGGTTTCCAAACACAGCGTAACACGATGTTTCATGTTGTTTGTAATGATGTCAAGAGCTTCAGTTTGTAATAACAACCGTTGCTACGGTAATTGTAGTTAAACCTAAGTTGCTCAAGGTTTCATGGATGGTTAAGAGCACCATGACATCTACCCAGCGCGCCCCTGACATGCTTAAATGAATTAAGTTCGGAGATCTGGCTGGCTTGTCTATACGTAAGAACAGACTCTGGTATGTGTAGCCAGACAAACCAGGTCTCCGACCTTAATTCATTTAAGTCTGTTAGATGCACTCTGGGAAGTAGCCTGTTCTTGAAGACATTCGTCGACGAGATTGGCTCGATGAGGACGAGAATTATCGTCTTGTATGCTAAGTAGAGAGCTACCAGTAACCTGTGGAGTGCCACAGGGAGCTCTACTCTCCCCAACTCTATTCAACATTTACACGAATACCCTACAAACTAAATAGATTCATCTCGTTACAGTACAAAATCATAAAACTGATCTTCTGGGAACAAAGAGAAAATAACGATTTTATGTACACTGCAATGTCAGACAAAATACAGCAAAACATTTATGACACTATGTAGCTTTGCTAAAACATTATTTCGATGGCAACTACAGGACAGTCAGAAACACATATTGCATAACAAGAAATCAGACAACTAATTTTATCACATATATAAATACAATAATCACTACTGAAAAGCAACACGAAACTTGTACATCCCAGACATGATAAACAAATTACCTTTTGAATACAGAAACCTTACAAACTATAATAGCCTAAAAAGAGCTCTAAGGACATACTATGAACAAGAAACACGCACCCAAAATACCATACTCAATCTCAATTTCTCAATCATAGATTTCGTAACTCCCCAACACAGCAAAAAAAAAAAACAATAAATAATAACCAACTGGTGTCATCCTCAGATAAGCTTACATATAATCTTCAAGGCTTCAAGCATGAAAGCAGAGAGATTACTTATCTCTCTGCTTTCATCTGAACATGTATTTTGGATTACATGCATTTGGTTACATGCATATGTAACCAAATGCAGGTAATGTACGTATCACGTGTAAACCAATATATGTAATGTATTATATGTAAACAAATGTACGTAATATAAGTATCACATGTAAACAAATGTACGTAATGTAAGTATCACATGTAAACATATGTGTAAATACTGTTTTATAATCACACCTTTTCAAACTTGAAAAAAAAACAGTCAAATGCAACATGTAATATAATACTACTTATGTAACTCTGAACAATATAATTGTAAATTATTATTATGATTGTTATATATAAAAAAACTGTTATCATCATTACTATTTAAATCTCATTATATGTAGCACAAAGTGCTGAACCTTTTAAAATAATATACTGAATAGATGATCATTGAACATATGTAAATATTTGAAAGAACAATAAAAAAAATTAACAAAATAAATTTATTAAAAAATTTTTAAAATTTAAATATGTACAAACGCACCAGCATTAGGCAGTAAAGAGACCGGTATAAAGTATAATTCACGGCTAGGTGCCCTTAGATGGATGATAACCTGTACCGGGTTCCCTACAGATCAGCGCACAAGTGGTATCTCTTTGTAGAGCAAATCAGGACTCGTGTATGAAACCCGCTTCCATGGGAAAAAGGAAGAAAAACCATCACTCTGAGAAACAGTAAATCAGCGTATCACGAACAAACCTTTCTCTCATTACAGAATATGCTACACAACCGAGTAACAGACTCGTCCTGGAGCATGTCAAGGGCCCACCGGCCAGAAATAGTTATGCTGCACGATATTAATTTACGTTGCACACAGAACTTTCAGACCGCCACTCGAAGCACCCATATACCCTGCACAACTTGTCCTGTTATCAACGTCGTGGAGCAGAATTCACTACTGGTGTTCACACAAAAACTCCCTTAAACTACGGAGTATGTGGAGTGATTTCGTTTTCTACAGTGTGAATAACATTCGATTAATCAAATTTAATACATTTAGAAATGCAATCAGTAGTGGAGAGGTTTATTGATATTTAATCAAGACACGTTTCATTTGATCTTCCATTGCATTTAGTTTGGCATTGTTCTCAAACAGAAGTAAAGAACAAGGAATTATGTAAATATGTTTTATTTGGTGAAACCAACCTGAAATTCTTCCCAGTTTTAACGCTTGGCAAGCCGTTTGATACTCTTTAGAGTTTCTTTGATACAACTCGAATACTTTCAAACATACCAGTGTTTCAAAATGAAATTCCCACCCACCGCAATTCTCCTTTTCAAAGTTTTTTAACGAATTAATTTTTAAATAAAATACAGTCGTTTTTCAATGTGTTTTGTGTCTGTGATTTAAACCATTAATACGTGTAAATTGAATAATAAAATATCCTGCCTGAAAAGCCCATCCGAATCTTCAGAGAAAGCCTTAGAAAGGGCGATGCTTTCTCAGAACACATGAATAAATTTTCCAGTACCCCTTGCTTTCTTCACAGAAAAGCGGGCATGGCTGGGAATCAGTAGTGAATACGCTTTCAGTTACCGCTCCTCACCACAACCACTCAACCAAAACAAACCAACCACACCTCGCCCACCTCAAGTTTTTACGTATCCAAAAATCGACCTTCCAAGTGTCTGAACTTGGTCAACGACTCCCACGCTTTGCTTAGCTTGTGAAAGAAAACAAAGCTTAGCTAGTGAAAGAAAACAAAAAGATAAATATTCTAGTACACAATCGTTAACAAAACGCTTATTGCAGTATTCAGCATTTTCTTAACATCTCCTTCTGAAATACATAGTGAAGCAGACACTTAAGGCAAACCTCACCCATTGAATTCCCATCGTGGATAAATACATTTTTCAAAACTAAACATTTCTGCTTCATTCCTATTATGTACGCACACACGATTGGCCTAAAATAGGCCTTGAACCTATGCCAGAGCTCAAGATTAAAGTTTCTCCCACTTCATTTGTACCCTCATAAGGATCTGGGATAGCCACATAAGAGTGTATCGCTGAGTTGCTAAACCGCAGGCCTTTTATATGCTTTGCAGCTGAGGTAATTAACAATAGCAGAATTGATTCGATTGTTGCTATTCACGTGTTTAGCATTTTGGAATCTCCTCTGAAAAGGACGACATGTCAACAATGAAGCGTGATTGTTTGTATATGCATACGTCATAAACCAAGTGATTATGCACTTGATTCCAGTGACAACGGGTAATTGGCAAAATACTTTATTCTTGAAATTGGAAAATAGAATTATTTCAAAATAGTATCGGTAGAAAGTTATTTGTATTCACAGTTAACAAAACATACAGATATTTGATGGCATGAAATCCTTGAACGTATCCTTGAACTTAATTGCATGCGTAGATGATGTTTCAGGTTCATAATCTACACTGAAAGTTATTGATTCGTCAGGTATTTCATCTGCTAAGGTGTAAATATATATGTGAAACTGTAATGTTGTTTTACTATGAAAACATATGTGTTTGCTGTTTCTTAAAATAATTAAGTTTTACACATAACAATAATCGGTTTTCTCTGTTTATGTTCACTAATTTTACGCGAATATATATATTTTATTAATTAAATAAATCGAAAGAACAAAAGAAAATTGCGACAATAAGCGAAATCGGAAAAATGGAATTTTAGTAGCTCTGAAGGACGTTTTGAAGAAACGTTTATGATCACAATCAGTTCATTCATAACGCAATGCTTTCACATCAAAGGTAAAGGTATTCTAATAATTGCTGATCCTGAAAACGCATGTTGTTCGAATTGAACAAGGAATCGTATATTCATGGATGAACCAGAATTCACGCGAAAGACAACATTCAAAGGAAACAGTTCAGCGAGTAAAATGAACGACAATTAATAGTAAAGGGATTGTTTGCCCAAGAATCAATTAATAGTTCATTTGAATGAAAGTCGAGTGATATTAGCTCGGAAGTGGGATGCAATTTTCTTGCACAAGTTTGCTTTCTTAGTAAAATATTACTACTATGGTGAGGGCTTTTCAGTTAAATCAAATATTGCAATGAAAAGAAAACTGATTTGGTTTAAAAAAAGGAAATTGCAATGCGTCTTAAAAAACTTCTAGATTAAAGTTTTATTGTTATTTGATTTTTACTGCTTTCATAACGGAGTGTCTTTACGTGTGAAGATAATTCGCTAGATTACAAACTCTAATTTAAAAAAAAGAATATTAAATATTGAAACTTTTAAGAAATTAGCGGAACATCTAATGAAATATCTTCATGACTGGTCTTGTTGTATGCAAACGCTGAAATCTCATCATTCCTCTCAGTATACAATAACACAAATTGGAAAGAACTTTGGCTAATGTCTCTACACATTCTGTCTTCTCAAAACTGATGCTTCGAAGTCACAGAATATTAAGTGAACAGTAGATAAATTCAAAATGTTTCCACGCCCCCTGAAATCCTCAGATAGCGATGATTTCGAAGCGTGCAGGACATCATTATTTGCACTTTGGTAGGAAAGTTACTCCACAATCTATAACGCTTACTACTTTCAGCTGAAGTGACTTCATCAACTTACTCATTTTGTACTCTTAATTTTACTTCAATATATGAGGTGATTAAACATGTCATATTGTTTCAATCTCCTGTCTTATATCGCATGCACAGTTTCACTCGAATAAGAATTGCATGAATAAATGCATTGCAAATCACAGGGCCACGTATTGCTATGATTATAGTACCCTCAAAGTTTTCAGTTTTACAATTTCTGCACGATGGAAGGATGAGCAGTTTCTCCTAGCTTTAAAAGTCAATTTCAGTATGTGTGTTTGATGCTTATTCTATATTCAGATTGCATGGTTTTGATGTTTATGATTCATTGCTTATTTAGCCCTAATGAATCGTGGATATTATTATGTTAAAGCACTGTTTTCTCGAGCTGTGGTCCGCTGATCACAGGGGTGTCCGCAACGATGATACAGGTGGTCAACAGGCAGACTTAAACTAAATAAATAAATATATATATATTTACTAAAATAAAGAGCCAAAAGGCTTCATTTCGCGGTGCAAACATTATTCTTGTAAGTTCTGTGGTCAACTTATTTTTTTTCGAAACTTTCATAGTTTCTAAATTCTGATTTGGAATAATGCTGGATCTAATATCCACTGAATTTTTATAATTTTTGTATCGCCGAGCTGAAGCCGTTTGGCACTTTTAGTAAATACTTTTACGTACCCAGTGAGAGTTCGATTACAAAAATAGACCTCTTAGTATGTTTTTTTCAATCAGTTTGAATGTACGTTGCAGGAACTTATTGTGTTGCTTCAATGAATTTTAACGATTGAGTAATGTGTTAATGAGAAACTCTGGTTTTCAGTGTAGCTGCTAGATTAACTAGTAGAGATGCGATTGAAGTTATTAACTTGTGGACAATATATTAAAAAAAATAATTCAGGTAAGTAGTCTGAAATTTTATCAAGGGAAACTCTTAGGCCTAACCGCCGTTATAGTTGCCATTGTTGATTCAATGTTATTAAAAGCAACTGTTTAAGTATATTTATCTCCTGCTTCACCATGAGCGAAGATGAAGATGATGTTTACATTGAGTCGCACAAAAACAAAGGGCGATCAGCATTCTCAATAAGATACCGAGAAAAGTAGAAAATGAGTGGCCCGGCAGCCTAAATTTCTACTCCTTGCTAGGTGAAGTTGAGGAGTCCGAAGACAGAGCCCAGACAGCGGAGATGCTAGACTTTGTTAGTTCTGCTCCCTCAGACTTTGAGGAGGTCCGTGCGCGTAAGAAGCATAAAACCTTCGACGCAGAACTTCCCAGTTCCGATCCGTCGGCTTCCACCAAAGAGAGGGTTCCACCGATTGTCCACCGTGTTAAGAAAAAATTGACACATTTACGATCCACTAGGACAGACTTACAAATGCAGTACATCTCGTCCAAAAATATGGACGATGGCATTAAAATCCTGCCTACTACTGTAACGGATTTCAGAAAACTGACAAAAGAGCTGGTTTCAACCAATACACAATACCACACCTTCTCTCTGTTCGGTGAGTAACCTGAAGGTGGTCCTATGGGGGATCACAGAAGCCTCTTACTGTGAACCTCTGAGGAAGAAGGTTTCAACTGGGTAATGCGTATATGTCAAAGATTTGGTCATGCTCCGAGACTCCGAGACAAATGCCTGAAATGTGCAAAGGGTCACCCCATTAACACCTGCACAAGCCAAAAACTACACCGGCTAAATGTGCAACCTGTGGCGGACCTCACACAGACAACTATAAAGGTTGTATTAAATATCCAAACAACAGGCTAAAAGAAACAACCAGACTCTCTTCCTCCCCCAGCTGGTCCATGCCAGAGGTCACAGCTCCAGAGTTCCCCAAAGATCAGTAAAAATGCTCAGAAACCCATCTCCCGAAATCAGAGGTCTTTAAAAGACCAATTCAACAACAACAATAACAGACAAGGACACATGCAGATGTAGTTCGTTCTAAAAAGACAGCCCAGGAACAGGATCAACCTGCACCGCACTCTAATTTGACAGCTATCATCACTGCTTCTCTAGCAAATATGCTGCTGGACTTTATCAGATCCAACCCATCATCATCCTCCACTGAAAGATTCCTAAAGGATACTCAAATCAACTTCACAGCGCTCACTCATGAACAACAATAAATTGAAAACAGATTCATTACAAATCATTGCGTGGAATGCCAACGGACTAAGAAATAAAACTTTGGAACTCCAGGACTTCACCTGAAGACATCAGCCGGATGTACTCTTACTAAACGAAACCCATCTGAGACCATCTGACAACCCCAAAATTAGGGGTTATTAGCTGTACAGAAAAGACAGACTGTCCCACAGAGGAGGCGGCACTGCTATTTTTGTTAAGAATTACATTAGTCATTACTCTATAAATATACCACCTACTACTAATCTTGAGATTACTGGTATAGAGATTCTCACTAGCTCGGCTGGTAAGCTAAAAATCTTCGCAGCATATAATCATCCGCAAAAAACATTACTGTCCAAAGATCTGAATGTCGTGGAACCTGTCATCATGGCCGGCGACTTCAACTCTAAGCATCCTATCTGGAATAGCCGTTCTACCAACAAAAATGGACACTTACTAGCAAACTATACAGGACCCAACAACTTGGTCGTGGCAGGTCCCACTGAACCTACCCATCACAACACATGGTTGGGCTGATGTGTTGGACATAGTCATGATACAGAATCTAAGACTCCAGTACAGTGTACAGTATAGCAATAATGAATGACTTATCTTCCGATCACAGTCCAATACTATTAAAGTTGGGAAACCAAGAAAAAATGCCTCCCCCCACTCACTCATACCATGGGATAAGTTGTCCAAGGTACTCCCGAAATATATTGGTCCTGTGCCGCTTATTAAATCCAAAGATGAAATTGAAATAACTGTACAAGGCTGTTGCAGCAATTACTTCCACAACTACCCTCAGACCCAACCACTTGCCAGATGACATCATGAACCTAATCAGGGAGAAAAACAGAACAAGAAAGAGATATTACACCACCTCGAACACCTTAAGACAAACAAATCTTAAACAGACTCACCTCTGTAGTAAGAGATCCCCTTACAGCTCATAGAAGCCAACTTTGGGTATAAATAACTGACTTCTATCTCTCCCGATAACCACTCCATATGGAACCTGATCAGAAAGATCAAGAACAAAAACAAACCACTTCCCCCTATCCAAACGGATCTTGGCTTCATCCACACTGATGTAGATAAAGCCGAAGCAATAGCTAAAAACTTAGAAAAGCAATGCAAACCCTCATATGACCACCTCGACTTCAATCACATATATAAGATCTATCGTAATGTCAGATGTTCGCTCAAATCTTCGGTCACATGCTCCACTCCAATCGCACTCACTTCACCTGCAGAAATATATGATATAATCAAGACGTTAAAGAATAAAAAGACTCCTAGACCTGACGGAATCACCAGTACATCTGACTAACACAATAAACTGCATCCTCCACTACAAATATTTCCCTTTCCACTGGAAGCTGGCGGACATAGTTCCAATCCATAAGTCTGGAAAGAATCCGCGATTACCTCAAAGTTACAGACCAATCAGCCTCATTTCAAATCTGGCAAAATTGTGGAGAAAGTTATTCTTACCAGACTCCAAGAATCAGTACACAAGCTGAACGTTCTTCCTGAGGAGCAGTTTGGGTTTCGTCAATTTCACAGTGCCACCCAACAGATATACACACTAGTGGAATATGTCACCATGGGATTCAACTGGCGTCAATGTATTTGGGTTATTTTCCTTGACATAGCCAGTGCATGCGATAAGGTTTGGCATTATGGTTTGCTATTCCAAATTATATCAACTGGAATACCAATGGGAATGATTCATTTAATCAAGTCATACCTCTATGACAGGCGCATGCAACTTAAGATAAAATGTACAATTCCAACACAAAAATGCATCTTGGCTGGAGTCCCACAAGGATCCTTACTGGCACCGATTCTGTTTTCCATACACATGTGAGATATCCCACACAACCCATTGATTCAAAATTTGATCCATCAAAGCCCTATACGCGGATGACACAGCGATATTAGCCAGATATTTAAAGCCGCACCTAGCCATCAACTCCAAGTAAATCCTCAGAAGAGCGTATCCGTGTTATTCTCCAGAAGATCAATGCTTCCTACAGGAGATATCCTCCTATTTAACACAAAAATCCAATGGCTAACTGAGATCAAATATCTTGGGGTACTACTGGACAGGAAGCTGACTTTCAACTGACTCTCTGACTAAAGACATCAAATATCATAGCCCAGTTTTATTCTCTAATCAACAGGAACAGCAAAATGAACACCAGGACCACACTACTTTTATACGAATCAATGATCCGTCCTATACTCACCTACGCCTCTCCGGCTTGGAGCCATACTGCTAATACCAATATACTCAAGTTGCAACGTGTGCAAATTAAATGCCTAAGAATGATCCTCAACATACCATGGTTCGTACGAACTACGCAACTTCACCGGGACACTGATCTCCCCTGCATTAACACCTTCATACAGAATATAGAAACCACGTTCTTCTTAAAAGCATCTGTGCACGGATTCAACAAACGGATTCAACTAGCTGCAAATTACGACGCAACAGATTACTTCAAGTATAAAAGACTAAAAGCTATTTTAAACTGCAACTCCAATGATAAATCCCCACACAGGGCGAGCACAGGCTCGCCCTGTGTGGGGATAAATTTTTCCCACTTACAGTTTCCTATTCAGATAGTGGGAATATGAAAAGCATTTGCTTCACCCTTTAGGACACTGACGTCATTGTCGTTATTGTTCTTTTGTATTGAAAGAGAGGTTTTGCTTTCTTGAGGTTTCTGCTTTAAGAGAGCATTTTGAGTATATGGAATTAGTGTTTTCTGGCGTGGCCTCTATCAGGGCTCTGCCGGAGAATGCTTTTCTCTGGAATTTGAGCAGTTCTGCTCAGTGGTAGGGTGAGCCTGTCAATCAGTGGAGCCACTGCTGAGTTAAAGGATGCTTCCGGACGTTCATTGTTGGGTGATCTGAGGGATCGTACAAACTTTTGAGAGGAAGCCCCGCACTTAAACAAGCTGCCTGGTCTCTGAGGAGAACCAACCAGTTCGAAGCATCTGTCAGCCAGTGAAACCTTATCAATAATATTAACGAAATAAGAAAGCGACTATATGAACGCCTGAGCAGCGTTCATGTTTTCTAAAGTGGTCCGCGCTGTGGCAACTCGTAAGAGAAAACGTCAGGAGAAGTCGATCTATCGCATTCGTCCACTCCCCATGAAGGCGCAAAAGGAAGCCACTGGAGGCGAAAAAACCACCGAGGGAGAAGCGGAGAACGACCAGCATCAATTGCCATTAAGACAATTTGCATAGACCTCGAGCGTCGGACCCTTCGCCAGAGTCATAAACGCTAGGAAATCGCGCTGCAAGCAACCACGAGTCATTTCAGATGAGACGACGGTGCCAACGGAATCTCTGAGTGAAAGCCTAAAACCGGAAACGGAAGAAAAGCCAAGGAATTTGAGAAGGAAGTAAGAGAGAGTGCATAGCATACTGAGTGGATTTCGTTGTAATTTGCTTACGATATGTGAAATTGTCAGAGAAAAACTGATAGGTTTCTTAAAGAGTCGTTATAACTAGTATGGGAATAGTTTGTTTAAAGTTGTCGTTAAAATTACTAGTTATACGTAGCATGGCATAGCATGATATTCCTTGAGTTGTAATGGACCGATAGTTTTCTTTTAAAATGTTGATAAATTTATAATATATTGCATAACTCTGTGAACTTTCAAAAGATTAATTTGCTCTAATGTTTTAAGCATAAAGTAAAGCAAGAAAGAATATCTCCCTATTGGTTTATTTCTATAAATAAAGCTTAGTATGAATAAATATGTTTGTTTTGTTTAAAAAGTGTGCCACCTGATCTTTTAAGCAATGCACTGTTTCGAAATAATCAGAATCCTGTGAGTGGGGGGTGTTTAATGATAGCTATGACTGTTTATTATTAAGAAGGGATTAAGGGGTTTAATGATAGCCACAACTGTTTACTGTTAAGAAGCGCTTTAGGATAGTTTCGAAGATAACTCTACTGGAAGTATTAATATGACTTATACCACAAGGAGAGCACTAATGGAGCAGTCGACTAATCAAAAAAATTTCTAGAGTTTTCCCGGTATAGGAAAAATATTGAAGTAGATTAAAAGTAAATAAAGAATAGAGAAGTTAAAACAAAGATAAATTATAGAAGGATTAAAAATGATTCATACGGACCGTAGAGAAAGATATTAAAAGGGTGCACAACATAGCGCAGAAACATAGAATTAAAATAGAAGAATAGAAAAAGTAAAAATAAAATAGTAGAAATAATTAAAGGACATTAAAATTTTACACTGTAAAATACCCTGTGTGTATATATATACACACACAGGTTATGTATATATATACACAGGGTACACACACATACACACATATATATATATATATTTTTTTTTTAATTTTTTTTATTTTTTTTTTAAATAGATATTTAATGACTTTAAACTGAGATGAAATATTAAGTTTTGATGAAATGACTAGTTTCAGCCTTTTACAGCTTTCATCAGGTATTCATTAAAGGTAGAACAATAATAAAAATTGAAGTTTACAAAAAACTGAGAATTAAGCAAAAATGCAATACATAATTGACATAAAAAATGTTGTTCTTTTTTAAGTTGTTCTATCCAACGCGCCATTGTTTATAGCGTGCGTGCTTGTAAGTTCTCGTGAACGCCAGTATTAAACAACTGCAGCATGGCTATCAGGGATGTGGTAATTTAAATTGCTGGTCAAATGTTCAGGATTAAGGAGGATTTCTCTGGATTCCACAATTTTCCTTTCAAACTCATCACTGAAGCGAAAAATGTTTTCGGATTTATCCCAGCGAACTGGGTGACTTAGGAGATCATCATGAGGATTGTTTGAGAAAAGAACATGACTGGATAGCGCAAATGCATGTGATCTTTTATAGGAGATGTCTCTCTCTTATGTTCTTCTATACGTAGTTCAATAGATTTGTTAGTCTGTCCAAAATAAGGAATATTACAATCGCACCATAATTTGTATACACTTGGATATTTTAGGTTGTGATGAATAGGCTTCGGGCTTATAAGAGAACGGATTTTAGGTAGTGTAGTTGCATTGGCAGTGCAGATATCTATTAGTATGAGTGGGTTTTCTGTATATAGAGATTTCAAATCTATCAGAGCATCGCGTAAGAATTACATCCAGGAACGGAAGGCAGTTATTTCGTTCTAGTTCGGCAGCTAACAACCAGCATTCTATATTAGAATGCTGGTTGTTAACATGATGGAGAAAATCCATGAGAGATCTGTGCCCGTGACTCCATATAATAAAAATGTCGTCAGCATAACGCCTCCAAAGTTTAGGATTAAGTGAGAAGGATGATATGGCTTTCGTTTCAAAATCTTCAAGGAAAATGTTTGCTAGAACCGGGGATAAAGGGTTGCCCATTGCTACGCCTTGGTTCTGTTTGTAAATGGAGTCCCTATATCTGAAGTAGCCAGATTGAATACAATGCTTTAATAAAGCAAATATCTTTTTAGACAATTTGTCCTTAAGTAATGTTAATACCTCCTCAGTAGGGACGTTGGTAAATAATGAGATAATGTGAAAACTTGCTAGAATGTCATTTTCGCTGATGGAAATATTTTTGATATGAGAAACGAAATCTGTGCTCTTTTCGATGAACGATGAAGATTTATTTGAGAAACACTTGAAGTATTTTGCAAGATGTTTAGAAAGCTTATAAGTAGAATACCTCAAGTGTTTCTCCAATAAATCTTCATCGTTCATCAAAAACACCACATCAATTCCTTCCACAGTTGGGCGAAGAGGGGTATTTTTTTTTTTTTTTGTGGATCTTCGGAACTAGATAAATATATAAATATATATTTATGGAGTTCCGAAATAAATATATATCCGTGGTATAAGAGGGTGTAGAGGGCGTAAAGAAAGGCGAATATTGTATCATATCTCGGAAGACAGGCAATCGGCCAACAGGCGCTATGTCAATTTTCGACAGGCGCGAACCATCACCACCATCACTGAAGGCGGGTTTCAGGATATCGGGTGTACCTACATCACAACACCCGACATCCTGAAAGCCTTCTGGTGGTACTACAACAACCTCTACCAGGAAAACAGTACCCCCCCCAGGATTACTCCTTTTGGAATATTGACCCCTTCCCTGTGCACATCCAAGCAGGGTTGGATGCACCAATCACAGTGACCGAAACAACATCGGCCTTCAAGCAGTGCCGTACCAAGAAAGCGCCTGGGCCAGACGGACTAACCACAGAACTCTATCGAGAAGCCTGGGACTACATTCTCCCCATTCTCGTGGCACTATTCAACACTTTCTCAACACAGGGAACGTGCCGCGAGAATTAGTGGAATGCCATACAGTATTCATCCCCAAAGCCAACAGGGATCCAGCCAACATCAAAAACTGGAGGCCCATCAGTCTGTCGAACACGGACTACAAGATCCTCGCCCATGTTCTCAATGACAGACTGAAGTTGAGGATGAGGTACATATTCAACAGCACACAAGTGTATGGTGTTCCTGGCCGATCGATGGAGTTTAATCTCATCCTCATCCGAGAACTGCTACGTCTGGTCAAACTTAAGAAGTACTCAATGGCACTGTTGACCATCGATCTCAACCGAGTGTTCGACAGCGTCCGGCACTCCTTTCTGTTTAACATCCTACAGAAATTTGGGGTCAACAATGGACTGCTTTCCATCATCAGAGGAAGCTACATGAACAGCTCCACCTGCCTCCTCGTTAACGGCCACCTTTCGGGTCCCATTAACATCCAGAAAGGGGTCAAACAAGGGTGTCCCCTCAGTCCGCTGTTCTTTGCACTAGCCCTTGAGCCATTTCTATGGGCAGTCAACAGCTCACGTGCTGTGAGAGGGATTCCACTACCCTCACCACGGATGACTCCAAAGTAATTGCATATGCGGACGACGTGGTGGGCACCCTCAGGGACAACGACTCCATACAGAACTTCTTCAACATCTTAGAGAAGTTCAAAGTGCCGGGGTTAACACCCAACCCGGACAAAACTAAGATCAAGACGTATGGAGTCTGGGACCTAAACAACATCCCCATGCGTCTCGTCCCTACAGGACACCCCCTCACCATCCTGGGGATCCCATTTGCAGCAGAGCCCGCGCTTGACGTCCTACAACTTATCAACACAACAGTCGAGCGTCTCAAGGACTGGACAAACGGACAGCTGTCACTCTCCTTCAGAGCTACTCTCATCAAGAACATCTTGTGCCCTATGTACCAGCACGTCGTTAATATAACAAACATCAGCGAGTATCAAGAACGGGAAATCCCTGAAGTTCTTCTGGGGGAAGTCCACGCCAGGAGGTTGACATCAACATCCTTCAACTTCAGGAGAAGTTGGGAGGCTTCGGCCTCCCCGTCCTCAACATCAAATACCTAAGCAATACCGCCTTCCATCTTAGCAGGATACTACAGACCAACCATCACTGCAGCTATCCTGTGCGGTATTTCTTAGACTTTAAGCTTCCCCTTTTTGGGATCCCAGCCCTCAGGGTCCCAAGGCGGATATTGTTCCAGAGGATTACAACAGACTTTGCCAGCTAGTACAACTCCGCTCGTCGGGTGTCAACACTGCCGGGATCCGGAACAGCAAGATGTGGTACGATCATCTCTTTAACATCCTTCGTACTGACGTTCCGGATCTAGGAATCAACAACAACGACATCCTCTTCGGCCACCTCTCTAAACATCGAGGTTACCCGTCGAGAAAGGACCTGGCCTGGAGGATAGCCTATGGACACCTTCCAGTCAACGTGAATAGGTGGTGATTCAACAACTGGAACCTATTATGCGGCTTCTGCCAGAGCCCGGACACCATAGAGCACGCTTTCTACGCGTGTCCCATTTCCATCTTCATCTGGAGGAGGCTAAGCGACGTGCTCCGCATCCCCATCCTAATGTAGGAGCAAGTGATCTTCCTGCAGTTCGCTCCACCAGCTAACAACAGGCAGAAGTTACTAATATTCATCATCAATGAATTTCAATATCACATCTGGAAGGTAAGAAAAAAAATTTCCAACTATGCTAATCCTACCAGTCTGTTGGATCTCTCTCGGATCATCCTCTACATGTTCTATAGTTCCATAAGGAGGTTTTTACATCTCGAGAGAGAGGCTTTGGGTGACACCAAATTTAACAACAAGTGGTGTTCACCTCCAATCCTGTGTAATGTCAGAAATAACACCCTCAAGTTCTGTTTGCTGTTGCTTTAACATCTCCATCTGCAGCAGCATCTCCACTCTTAGCCATGTCTTTGGTCTTTGCGTCCACTTTGTGGTCTCTTTTGGTCCTTGGTCTCCCACGGAGGTAACTCGGATGAAGAACCCAGGCAGCGCAGGCCTACTCGAGGCAGTCTGCCCTGAAGGAGCGGGTCACCTGGGCACCGGTTACCTCCGTGGTCCTTTTGTTTTTTGAGGCAGATCTTCGAAGAAGGTGAAGAGATATCATCTGACAGCTTTAAGCTAGCAAGATGCGAATAATGAGCTGAGGCCTATTTTTCTTCTTCTTCCCTCACCCCTACCTCCCCACCCGCCCTTCCCATCCTCTTCCGCTTCCTCTCCTCCTCCCCCTGTCCCTCCCAGCACCCCACCTCGACCTCTCTGTCACTTCCTTACCCCTCTTTTCCTTCTCTTCGGGAACACTCTGACCCATTTTATTTTTCAATAGGCCGATGATGGATTTTTTCTTTACTCTCACCCATCTCAAAAAAGGTTAAAACCGGTCTGGGTAGTGACCCCACCCATAATCTGTTGCAGTATAGGTATACGTCTCTTAGTGAGATGTGCTTTACATAATGGGAAAATACTAAGAATAGTGATCAGATCTTTACCCACCTTTACAATGAGTTGCCCTGGTGTTGCACCACCTTTAAACTTGAATTACGTTTCAGGCGCAAACATAACTGTTTACTTACTTGGGATTAGGATTAAAATAACTAAGTATATAACATTACTTGGTAACCCTAATATACATTATTCCCAAGGTAAAAAATCTTATATATATATATATATATATATATATATATATATATATATATATATATATATTATCCAAACAAAACAAATTTAAATTGAATAAGCAATAAAAAATTATTGAAATAAAATAAAACGGATACTTAAAAAAAATAGCAGTAGATGTTCATAGAATGAATATCCTTCGGCAGAATGACGAGTAATAAAAGAGGGGTGAAGTGAACAACAATATGGTTTTATTGCTTCCGTCTTCCCTTTCTGTTTTGTAAGATTTGAAGTAAACATGTGTTATCCACATTTCAACCAACTGCTTGTTGTTTATTCATTTATATTACTGAAGGCTTTCCTTCTTCAACCAAGACTCAGCATATCTTCAGAACTGCTAAGTGATACTTGGACAGTGTGCATGATGAGTTATCCCAGTGTTTATATATTTTTAGGACAAGTTTTTTTAATAATGGAAAAGTGAACTAGGACTTTGAAAAGAAGAGCAAATGAAACAGGTCTAAGCCTAATTGTGATAGGCGGTTTGCAACGGCGAATAAATCGGAAACTATTAAAGTAGAAGAAACAAGCAGTTCAAAGAAAAAACAGAGTAGGAAATATAATAATTCATATTTGGAATTCGGGTTACTTGGTGTGGAGATGAAAGTGAACAGAAACCTCAATGTGTTTTGTGTTATGAAGTGTTGTTGAACGAGTGCATGAAACCTGCGAAATTCCGACGACATTTAGAAACTAAACGTTGTAATGTGAAAAATAAGCCAATTGAATTTTTTCAACTACGCTTAGGGACATTAAATCATGAGAAAGATATAGTTTTGGCCATGGGTTCCATTAATAGCAAGGCACTGGAAGCATCCTATCTCTTAAGTTTGCGCATAGTGAAAACAAGGAAACCTCATTCTATCGGGGAAAATGTACTACATCCAGCTATAAAAGATGTGGTAAAAACGATGTTTGACAACAAGTTACTAAAAGATGTTGATTTGATTCCTCTTTCAAATGACACTGCAGGGCGCATAATTAATGATATGGCAGGTGACGTAGAATCTCAGTTAATCGAAAGAGTTAAGAAGAGCCCTTATTATGCGTTACAAATAGACGAGACTCCTGATGTTACAAATGATGTGCAGTTAATATGATACGTAAGATATGCGCATGATAACAACATTCATGACGATATTCTGTTTTGTGAACTTTGCTATCCCGAACAACTGGAGAAGAAATATTTCACACTCTCAATAATTACATAATACACAAAGCGATCCAGTGGAATAAATGTAG
Organism: Typopeltis vanoorti; assembly: GCF_054136105.1. Classification (NCBI taxonomy): domain Eukaryota; kingdom Metazoa; phylum Arthropoda; class Arachnida; order Uropygi; family Thelyphonidae; genus Typopeltis; species Typopeltis vanoorti. The sequence continues at coordinate 86,526,090 of NC_143566.1, forward strand.
GGCTTCTCTTCGTACGGAGCTTACCCCCTTACAGGCAGGTATGGTAGGGGGTTGTTTCTATCGTCAAGGAAGTGGCTCCAGATATGAATCGGGTATATTGGTTCATACATAGGGAAGCGTTAGCCCCCAAAGGAATACCACCAGAATTTAAAACTGTGCTATACAACGGTGAAAAGCTAGTTAATTTTATTAAAGCTCGATCGTTATATAACAGGTTACTTTTAGTACTCTGCGATGAAATGGGCAGTGATTGTGTACAAGGTTTGCTTCATTCTGAAATTCGCTGGCTTTCCAAGGGCAAAGTACTAACAAGGTTATTTCAATTAATGCATGACGTTTTACTGTTTGTAAATGGACGTACTTCTGATTTTGCATCACTCGTTGTTAAAGAAGCATGGAACAAATAATATTATCAACACTACCCTATCCTTCAGACATTTTTTTTTTCGAAATTAAATGAACTAAATCTCTCGCTTCCGGGAAATTCTTTAACTCTTCCTTATGCTCAAAACCAAATAAAGGCATTCGAGAAAACACTGGTGTCCTAGATTGGTTATGTAAAAGACAGACAATTTGCTCCATTTGCAACATTGGAATCCTTTTAGTGGAAAACTAAGTTACTGGAAAGGGTTTGTGACCATCTCAAAACTCTAAAACAGAATTTCGAAACATATTTTCCGAATAACTTTTATAAGAAATTTCTGTGAGTCAGAGATGCCTTTCAGGCATACGCTCACGAGACCGACCTTTCGTTATCGAAAAAAAAAACAGTTAATCGATTTTTTTCAATTGACAGTGGACTTAAAATGCAATACCGTGATCATGGTTTAGCTCGAATCTAGATCTCGCCTTCAGTGAAAAGTGAATTTCCCCAATTATCTGAAAAAAGCATTGAAAATCGTCATATTCAACCAATCTTTCTGCCAAAAGATTTTCATCGCTCCTTCAGATAAAAACAAAATACAGAAATCGTCTTCGTGTGTGTGTCAACTTCGACTGAAGTTGACCAATATTGAGCCATATATCCAGCAACTCTGCAAAGGCCGAAAGGTCAACCAACTCATTAAAAGTAAGTAGTGACATAATTATATCATATCATTTATTTGTTTAATAAAATTAAAACTTTGTTCAATGATGATACAGTTTTGATCGTTTACTTCCAATTTAATTAATTATGTTTTCATATATATTCAAAACATGCTTTTATATTTATTATGTTATAAATGGCCCAGATCTTTCCAAATGTTGGTAAACCCTACATAGGTGTTTAAACAAATTACATAACTTAGTGGTCCGTAGAATTGTTTTAGGCATTTTACTGGTTTTTGGCCTTATAAAGGTTGAGAAATGCTGCCTTAAAGGATTGAAAATCCCTCTGTGGTAGGTGCCAGTGCCATGATGGCATGACCGGGTACAGATGGTTATCTACAAGTGGTTTGCACAATGAATTGGCCATACGTTTCTAACATAGCATAGAGATACTTTCAGAATTATATTTTTGCACTACAATTGACCACGTGGAAGTACAGCCTTCGGAAATTGTGACGATCTCAAGGGATACTCGCAATCTCAACGCTTGTGTTCCGAACGATCTGTGAAACAGCAAGCATGATACAAAGGAAACTCCAAAAACCCGACAGGAAAGAGTGGGATAATCAGGAAACTAAGATAAAAATTATATTATTCATTTGCAGATTTGTGCACACCCAGTTGAATTATTTAATTAAATGTGTTTGAATTCTTCATAAAATTCACAAAGTTTAAATTCCCAACTTATCTCTTTCTTCCAATGCGCACTTTCTTTTCAGCTGATTGTTATAATGAAGAATGAATTATACCACAACATGTTCCAAGAATGAGTAAAAATTAAACTCCACTTCGATTACTGTCATGAACAAAACTACAACTTGATCACTGCGTGTATCAGTCTTCACTCCCTTGAATGGTAATTTCAAGTGAAGCATTTATGTCCTCCCACTTTATTCATACAGCTACTTAATAGTTTTGATTAAATTTCTCTCTTATTCCGAGTAATGTCAGACCACAGATACGAGACCACAGAACACTTCTGCGCATGGCAGAAGAAGGCGAATCCATTCCGATATTAGGGTAATTAATGCGTTTTGTGGGATGAGTGTTTAATATACGTCGGAAAATTAGCGTTTCTTTTAAGAAAATGTTAGTTTTTAAAGTGGTAACTATTTTGCTTGTACAAGAGTTCAAAAACATTACGTATTAAGCACGTGATTTCGCTTGTTGGTATCGAATTCGTACATCGCCTTATTCCTTTCTCCCCTTAAACATTAATGGACTCTTCTTGGCAGCCAGAGTTATAACAACTGTGGTCAGACAGTAACTACTCAGTTTGCTTCATTCCGTACCATCCTTACTAATTCTACTATCTATTTCCAAAATGAATTCGCCTTCTGCACTCAAAATCGTGCCTAAGTAGCTGAAATGTTTTATTTGTTCTATAAGTTCTCCATTCACAATAAAATCGATATTTTCAGTGTTGCTGTCGATTTTCATTGTCTTTATTTTTATTGCTAATTCCATATCAAATTTATTACAACAGATATTCAATTTAGCCAGAAAATCTTGCTGTATCGGATTAATTTAGAAGAATAACATCATCCACATAAGGTAAAGAGCTGAGATGAACCTTCGCCAATTTTGATATCAGGTTTATACCACTTTCCTCCATAATGTCATCCATATAGATAACGAATAAGAGAAGACAATACATCCTTCTCTGACCCCAGATTTAATATTAAATCCTCTTTCTGTATGTCCTTTAATTCTAAATGCAGATTAACAACTTGAATGTGCAGTGTATAAAATATATATCTCTGTCTCTGGATAAATTTCCATTTACCCAGCATAATAGTAATGTTTTCAAAAGCTCTTCCGGTGCACTTAGCGTATGGTTTATCCAGATCTACAAAATGTAAGTACATAAGCTTGTTATCTTTATGATTTCCGAACTATTTTATAATACTGAAAATGTGAGCAAGAATACCTCTATTTAGCCAAAACACAGTTTGTTCTTGGCGGTTTTTCCACTTGGTTATACAATAAATTAAAGATACCAAGAACTTATATACTTAGTTTAATCCTTTATCGAAGTATAAGCAAATAAAGTTCGCGACTGAAATATTTTCAGGACTGGACAACTCGTATATAGAAGCTAATGACTTCACATCACTAGCATTTGGACTTCACATTACTTGCATTAGTATCCCATAATAAAAAGCAAATATCCTTACGGAAATTGCCGAATTTTAATATTCCGATGTAATTAAGCAGCAGTTTGCTGATAATCATAAATAATGAACATTGTCAGTATGACTTTCCTATTGACCTTATTCCTTTCAACAACTTAAGATCAATGGCAAAGTCATGTTCTCGCGATGTGGTTTTGATTTTAGTGATTTTTTCAGCGCCTCCGAAGCGGAGTTGGAAGGATGAAGTCCCGCTAACTCTTCGAATGAGGTTAATACTCTAGGCAAGGTTAAGCTGTAAGGACTTTACGCGTGAATTCGGATTACCCGATCTCAGGGAATAAATCCATTCTTGACGCATTTATCCATCTTTCGTTTCAGTTCGCTGGGCTAAAATAACCTCAGAAGACATTAAATAATCAAAAGAAAATGACATGTGCGTACTAAGAATGGAAACCATTTCCAAATTTTCAGATTCAATTGCTAAAAAGATCGTTGGAAAACAGCAGAAATGTCCCTAATTCTCCCATTTTTCCTTGCTTAATATTACGCCGTTATGATTAAAATCATTCGCACGATCAAACGCAATCCATTATCTATGACAATAATAGAAAAAAATTATATTAAATGTAATTAAAATAGAAAGAGCGTTTTGATATTCTTATGTTGTTTCAACCTGCAATCTTTCATGAAAGAGAGTAGTTTGTCCACAATGCGCCATTCTTACTACTTGGAAAGGCGTCAACCGACACCCCCCAGTGAGTATCATGCATCCTCGTCAAACAGCAGATTCCTATTAAATTACTAAAATACTTCAAATTACTATTAATCCTCTCTTCCATAATGCAACGCACCTTCAACTCTCAAATTATAACCAACCATGAATAGTGGCATTTATTAAATTGCCAGTGTAAATTCCGTTAATTAACATTAACGTTGGTCTTTTATGCTATGTCACTCTTCTCTGGACAAACACCCTTGAAACAGAATCTCAATTGGAATCCTTGGAATCTCCAAGGATTTTCGCCAGAGGTCTAGTCAATCATTGTAAGATGGAGTTTAATGTCGTCATAATATGTCGTCATAATTTAACAATTCATTTGATAAATTATTCTGCAGTACAATACTCGATTGTGACGTCTTGATGACATCACAATAAATTGCTGAGCTAGCTTCCTATAAAAAGCCCTCCTTATCATTGGGACCCTCGTAAATGTTTCACGGTCGAATATGCGGATTTGGGGAAGAGTAGCGAAAAAAATTAATTCCTTGACTGTCATAGACGTATGTATATTCAGATTTTCCTGCGCTGAAACTAGAAAGTACATGTAGCGTACGTAATACGTGTATGATTTAGTTACAGACTTGTTCGCAGCGAGGCGGTTAATGGTGGCGACAAACTGTAAATCATCTATATTTGAGGAGAGGAGAGGGAGATTGGCGAGATGACAGAACAAGATGGAAATCAAGAATTTGTAGTGATTCGTGGTGGGATGGTGGGTGCATTTAATAGTAATATTTGTTTATTTGTTTTTACTTTAGAAGTACTAATTAAACGGAGGTCGAAAACTTTAAAATTAACCAGTATTGAGTCCATTTTCTGGCATGACAGGATAAATGTTAACATGGAAATAGATCATTGAACATCTACTCATCATTGTAATAGAATCTTCGTAAAGCTGAACCAGTAATTTTTGGGATTAACAGCGGTTGTATAAAATTCTTCTTAGGATAGATAACGTGACCAGCTTTTATATGTGTTATGAAAGCTGTACAGACACTTTATTTCCTTAACGCTATTTAAAGTTTTACATTATTAAAGTTATTAGACGACTAAAGTGGTCTAAACTCAATCTTTCGCGTGTATTAATTCACAATCCTATCAGGAATATACTACGTAGTATTCAGAAACCACTCGCTATCAGGGTCATTTAAAATCAGATTCTCAGTGGATAGCTTCTAGAATAACACCCATTGGAGGGAACATTTTATTTATAGTTCCCTCCGGTCAGTATTGGTTAGGAATAAGTGCGTCATCTACACTGCTTGGAAAGACACCCCCATCGGAAATGTGCATCGTGCATGTAACGAGTGAAGTCTTTGCAGACAGTATAACATGGATGAATACGATAGAGCTGCGATTTCAACCGGTGTGCTGCGGTACATTGGTGTGCAGTGAGAGGTTTTCGGGTGTACCCCAAGATTTATGAAAACAAATTAATTCAAAGAAATAATGTCGTAATTTGCGCATTTATTTATTAGCGACTGGTCTTCCCTCTTCTCGTGTGTGTAAATAAATCAAAACTATGCCTATTTTTTGCCAGATCATCAATAAAAGTCATTTTGATGATTTGGAAAAAATAATTTTTCTGTGTGCCGCAGAATTTTAATAATTAGTCTAGGTGTGCCGTATTATGGAATAGGTCGAAAATCACTGAGATAGAGGAATGTGATGTGCAAGTGGGTAGTAAAATTCGGACTTGTGATGAGTGGTAAAGCTGGTGAAAGTCTTGATCATTACGCAGAATGAATGCTCGCTTATACGTATACTTTTAGAACACATTCATACGCATTTCACTGATGTAACTCTAGTGATGTTATTTATTTCTGAAAAACTTGACACAAACTTGCTTTACAAGATTCTTGAAACTACAAAAACATTATAATTTGCCTTCAAACACTAATGTTGTACTTATTCTTTCACTTCGGGCACATTTAAAAAAAATGGATACCACACACAGCGGAAACTTTGCTAATCAAGTCCTAAGCGTCGTCTGCTTCTGTCACGACTGCAGCGCCTCCTCGCCAAAGTACACAGTTTTAAAGAGAATTCGCAAGTCTTTGTGACAAAAATCTTTACAGCTCCCTTTGGGGGAAGCACATCCGTCACAGGAGTGTCGATGTTGCATCTAAAAAAAAAAAACTCAGGCGAGTAATTGACTCTAAAATACAAGAAATGAGGTGAGAGCTTTATGGTGCGATGCAGCTCCCACACACACAAAAAAAAACCTATATAATTATCATTAACTAAACATCAAGAAAATATATAATCATTATTAAGAAACAAGCCAATAGCATTAATTAATTATATCAGTTTTTAATCTGGAAAGGGCATCAGCGTTACCGTGACGACTACCCTTTCTATATGTAACAGTCAGATTATAACGTTGTAGGGCTAAAGCCCATCGGGACAACTTGGCACCATGAGGGGCACTTTTAGTTAGATAGGTCAGAGGGTTATGATCTGAAATTACCTGTATTTCAGCACCAAATACCCATGTGTCAAACTTTTTCAATGCCTCCAAGACGCAAAAAGCTTCCCTTTCAATGGTTGACCATTTCATTTGACAGGAATTTAGTTTCTTACTGAAGAAAGCAATGGGCAATTCTTTTCCTTGTTCGTTGTTTTGAGCTAAACATGCGCCAATTGCTGTTGCTGATGCATCCGTATACAACTGGAACGGCTTGTCGAGATCTGGAGTATGCAAAGAAGGCATTTTTATAAGCTCTTCCTTGAGTTTCGTAAAAGCTTCATCAGCATCAGTAGTCCAAGGAATGTTGTTTGGGACACTTTTCTTAGTCAGATTTGTCAGTGGTAATACAATTTGGGAGAATTGTGGTATGTAGTCACGGTAGTAGCTAGCCAGTCCAAGTAGACTTCTTACTTCCTTCTTTGTTGCTGGTGTCGCTAAACCTTTTATAACCTCGACCTTCTCTGGGTCTGGAGAATGTTGACCGGATCCAATCAAATGACCTAGGAACTTCACTTGATTTTTCCCGAATTCGCATTTTTCTAGGTTTACTGTTAAACCCACCTCTCTTAATGTTTTGAAGACTTCATCTATGTGGGTGAGATGTTCAGACCATGTTTTAGAAAATATAGCCAAATCGTCGATATAAGATCGGCAGTATGCCTTATGAGGAGCTAGTGCTTTATCTAATGATTTCTGGAATGTGCTTCCAGCGTTCTTCATTCCAAACGGTAAGACATTCCATTGATAGTGACCAGAATGCGTCACGAATGCGGTGAAGGGCTTTGCTTCCTTTTCCATAGGGATTTGCCAATATCCCTTGGTGAGGTCAACTACAGTGATAAATCTTGCTTGTCCTACCTCAAATAATAAATCTCTAGCTATTTTCATTGGATAAGCATCTGGAATAGTAAAACTATTCAGCAATCTAAAGTCAATGCATAGTCTGACACTTCCATTTTTCTTAGCCACACAAACAACGGGATGAGCCCATTCACTGACACTTGGCTCAATGAGACCCATATCTAACAGTTCTTTGACTTGTCGATCTACTTCCTTTTGTAGAGTGATTGGCACCCTATAGGGTTTGAGTCTCTTAGGGGAACAGTTCTCTGTAACTTTGATGGAGTGTCCATCAACTTTGGCATGACCAGGTTTGGAACTAAAAACATCTGCATATTTCCGGAGGATGTCAAAAAGTTCTTGTTTTTGTTCTTCCGTCAAGAGAGCTTCCATATCCTCAAGGTGTTTCCTAATATCTTCAACTGATTTATTCATCTTGTCAGCAGGTGCATAGTGGAGTGTTCCGAAATCTTCATCTAGTTCGAAAACTAGACCGACATGATTAATTTTTTGAATATATGGTCGAAGCTTATTTATGTGGAGCTCCCTGATACTTCCATCCTTCATCTCAACCTTCGCAGAATGTGGTCTAGTAAGTTGGACGACTGTAGCAGGTCCTGTCCAAGTATTTAGAAGCTTATGAGAGGATGAAGGTAACAATACTAAAACCTTTTCACCAACCATGAAGGATTTTTCTTTGGAACGAAGATTATATCTGGAGGAGTATTGTTCTTGAGACCCTTTGGCATTCTCGGATGCAATTTCATGAGCTTTTCTTAGATTTTCAAGAAGCTCTTGTAAATAATTTTCAACCGAGCGAGAGGCAGCAGTTGGGATGACTCGTCCACCAGTCCAAATTTCTTTTAACAAAGATAAGGGGCCTGGAGGTAATCTTCCATATACCAACTGGAAAGGTGATAACCCAGTAGTGCTATGTGGTACTTCTCGGTATGCGAATAGAAGATAGGGAAGATGTAAATCCCAGTTTCTTCCATGTTCCTGTATATTCTTATTCATCATCTCTTTTAAAGTTCTGTTCCAACGTTCAACAGCGCCCATACTCTCAGGATGTCCTGGAGTGGAAAAACGTGGAGCTATGCCTAGCAGATCTTCAAAAGCTTGAGTGAGTTTAGATGTGAAATTCGTACCTTGGTCGGTACAGACCATTTTAGGAAATCCAGTCTGAGTAAATATCCTCATTAGAACGTTACATGTAGTTTTAGCACTTATTTCCTTGACAGGTATGGCTTCGGCCCATCTAGTGCATAAATCAACAGCACATATTATGAATCGATGTCCTCTTCCCGATGGGGGTTCTAACGGTCCGATACAATCCACGCTCCATACCTCAAACGGAGCTTCTGGTCTGACGATAGGTCGTATGGGGATTCTATCTCTATATGTAGCAGTCCTTCTCATTTGACATTCCTTGCAGCTTTCGCAATATTTTTTCACGTCTTGTTTAATGGTAGGCCAAAAGAATGAGTACTTGATTCGCTGACGGGTTTTCTTTTCGCCGAGATGGCCAGCAAGAGGGATTTCATGTGCCATCTTTAAGACATTCTCTCGTTTCACACGCGGTAGCACTACTTGTCTAATATTCTCGCCACAAATATGTTCATTATGAAGCAGAACCCCATTGTCAAACGCATAGGAATTTTTCTGTCTTTTTGCCCATTCAAAACACCTTCGAAGCGTCTCATCATCCTTTTGAAGTTTGCCGAATTCGAATTTTGTTTTTTCTGGTATACACTCATTTTCTTCACCTGGTGGGGACTCTATCGTACTTACTGCCAATGCTGTACTGGTTATTTTCGAAGGCATGTCTTCATCTTCATCATCTTCTGACCGTTTATCGCTTAAATCTTTTGATTTCAGAACCGGTGTCTCCCAATGATGACTACTCTCATGTAGCTCGACGCTTTCGACCAGCATTTCATAGGCAGAGGAGCTCAGTAGCAGATCGGTAACCAGTTTTCTTGAGACAGCACATGTGACTGGAACATTACCATGTAAATTATCATCAATTTTCATTTCAAAAATCCTTAAGGGTGTTATTTCATTTTCTCCGAAAGCAGAAGATATTTCTATCTTACTTTCTCCATCATGGGGCGTATCTGCCACTAAATCTTCGCGCACTACCGGTATTTGCGCTCCCGTATCTATTATTCCATTTAAAACCCTACTTCCACATTTGATTTTGACCACCTTCAAATCATCTACATTTCGATCAATGTCCACTGATTTGGATACTGGAATGGAAATTTTGGCAGTCAACACACCTGATTTATCGTCATTCCCAGTGGTAGACGTTTGAACTAGGTTACTGTGTGCTGTAGTAGGAGTACCTTTTGATTGACTATTTTTCATACAAAACTTGGCAATATGACCTTCCCTTCTACAAGTAAAACAAGTTGGTTTGTAGTGAGGCTTGTATGAATCATAATTTCGCCACGGCTGGTACCATCTCGGTGGACTTTGAGAGGGAGATAACTTATTTTTGAATGTTCGCTCAGCAGGTGGAGTATAAGGTCTAAACTTTTCAGTAACCTTGTCCTTCGGAATAGCTCCGATGGGCTTCCTTGATGTACTACGAACACTGTCGTATTCGTCCAATCTGTCAGCTAACTTAGTTGGAGAAACGAATTTTGTCCAGTCGTCTAAGAGATGTTCTCTCACTTCATGTGGTACTTTCTTCTTCAGTTGATCCGTAATAATTAGATCTTTTAACCCTTCAAAATCCTTGATATCAAGGCCACCAATCCACTCTTCGAAATAATTAGTTATTTCATAACAGAAATCCCTCCAAGATTTTTCAGCAACCTTTTGGTGCATCACAAACTTTTTTCTGAAACTTTCAGGATTCAGTCTAAATCTCTTTAGTAGAATTGTTTTAATATATTCATAATCTTCGCAATTTTCTTCTGACTCTCTACCAATTAATTGGACAATCTCAAATGGTAACAAAGTCAAGAGACATGATATCCAGTCTTTAACATCTATTTTTGTTCTCTTAGCTTGTCTTTCAAACAGGGATAGGTATATCACAATGTCATCCTCTTGTAATCTAAACCTAGGCATTAGCTTAATTAGTTCAAGACAATATGGTTTATTGTCACTGGATACTGGAGTTGAGGTTGGTTGAACACGCGCTTCAATTTCCAGTTTCTTCAACTCGAACTCCATTTGTTCTCTTTTCTGTTGGGCCCCCAATTCATCTTTCCGGCATTGGGCTTCTAGTTCTTCCTTCCGCCGTTGAGCTTCTAATTCTTTCTTCATCAGTTCTTCCTCGAGTCTGGTACTAATAATCGTCTCCAACATCCCTTTAACAAATTCTTCTTCATAAAATTTACTTCCCGTAATAATCATTTTAAGATCTATCACTTTCATTTCAACAGTTGGCTTCTCTCCCAATTCTTCAGCCAATTTACGTAAATCTTCCTTTCTACCTTTGGTTAAATAAGTCATGGTGCTAAACAATAACTCTCTTTACTGATAAAAAAAAAATCACCCTAAAAAAAAGAATCAATTGCACTTTTTTTTTCTTTTTTTTTTTTTTAAAAGCCCAAAAAGAGATGTATACATTTGGCGATTATGGGACTCATAATTAAATTCAACATATCATTTGTAAACATAGATAAATCTTACAATATTATCAGATAAAAACTTCAACTACACAATTTACTACACTTTCAAATACACAAATATATATATATATATATATATATATGTGGATATATAAAAACAAAACAAAAAAATAGTTCCGATTTTACACCTCTACTATATAATAACTGAAATCTCGAAACAGAACTATCAAAACAGTATGCAAAAATTAACTATGATAACACTGTCGTGTTCTTTCTCTGGCGAGAAATCACAAGTTCTGACTGTTCCAAGATGGAACTAACATGCAAAACAGGACAAATCGGTAACTGCAGAACAAAATAAATTTAAAATGAAAAAAAAAACAACTATTCTGAACTATCTGGGACGAAAATATAGCTTGAACACTGGCGTGTTTTTCATTTATCCAAACTGTTGTACTACTGTTCCAGGATGGAACAAAATTTGAATACTGACGTATTCTTTCTCTGGCGAGAAATCAAAACTACTACTGTTCCAGGATGGAACAAACTACGAACACTATTTTTTTTTTTTTTTTTTGTTTTGTATTAAAACAGACTTTCGCCCAAATAATCAAAATAGAACTCTAAAACATGGGAGCATGCATTTACATAACGAATTGCTCTCACCTTGTAGGTCCTATCGACTGCGCCAGTAAAATTCGGACTTGTGATGAGTGGTAAAGCTGGTGAAAGTCTTGATCATTACGCAGAATGAATGCTCGCTTATACGTATACTTTTAGAACACATTCATACGCATTTCACTGATGTAACTCTAGTGATGTTATTTATTTCTGAAAAACTTGACACAAACTTGCTTTACAAGATTCTTGAAACTACAAAAACATTATAATTTGCCTTCAAACACTAATGTTGTACTTATTCTTTCACTTCGGGCACATTTAAAAAAATGGATACCACACACAGCGGAAACTTTGCTAATCAAGTCCTAAGCGTCGTCTGCTTCTGTCACGACTGCAGCGCCTCCTCGCCAAAGTACACAGTTTTAAAGAGAATTCGCAAGTCTTTGTGACAAAAATCTTTACATGGGTCAATACAGATTTCCTTTCTTTTAGAGTTACACGGTGATCAGCATTCTTTTAAAAATTTATGGAATATACAACCGTGTTTAAAAATATATCAAAAACACACAACTCTTCATAAACACCATCAAAGACATTACATTAGAAAAATATGATTAGTGAGTTTTGAAGTCTCTGCCGTCTTCACAAATATCCCAATCAATGACACAATCTTCTATTACAGAACAAATTCCCTCCAGATATCATGTCGCTATTTGCGCATGATTACGGTCGGGTTATTTTGTATGGCAAAACGCCTACTTACAAAATGAAGGCACAGCTATGGGCTCGCCATTATCCCTCCCCTACTGCTAACTTTTACATGTAACATTTTGAGCAACTTGCTTTTGGTTCCTCCCCTCTAAAACTCAAAGTCTGGCTTAGATACGTTGACGATGTTTTCGCGATTTGGTCCCTTGGCCGCCAGACATTAGACACATTCTTTAGCCACCTAAACAAACAACACAAACGCATAGATCTCCCAATTGAAATTGAAAAACACAACATACTTCCGTTTCTGGATACACTTATCACACGTCTTCCCTCTGGCAATCTTTCCTTCACTATTTTCCGGAAACCGACACATACGGGACAATATATACACATAAACTCCTACCACCACCACCCAACACAAAACCTAGCTGCCATCAATACGCTAAAAAAAAAGGGCTCAAACGATCTGTTCCAACAGGGACTGAAAGACAAATTTAATGCCAAAAAAAGGATACTGCCAAAACACTATTAACAAAATTCTCTAAAACCACAAAAAATAAAAAAACAAAAACAAATAGACTACAGTAAAACTATAACCATTCCCTACATCAAAGGATCATCAGACAAAATAAACAGAGTACTACAAAAATACAACCTCAAAGCCACCTTTAACATAATTTAACACCTTTAACATAACCTGCAAAATTAAAAATCTTGCTCAACTCATCCAAGGACCCAATCTCTCCACTAGCGTACCCTGGAGTATACCGCATTTATTTTACTTGCAACACACCATATATAGGAGAAACAGGACGCACTATTCCTATTAGAAAAAAAGAACCTAAATGACACATTAAATATAATAATAATGGTGAAACTGGCCTTTCTGATCATGCCTTGAATACCTTACACAGGAATACCTTACACTTAAATACCTTATACTTTACACATAGCACTGAAAGAACGGAAATTTAAGGAAGCATGTGAGATTATTATCAACCACCACAATCTGAACAACAATGATGGTCTAAAAATCCCAAACATATGGAAAGTATATATTTGACACACGGAACGTTCCTCGCTAATAACAACTATAAACAGAACTGTAGAAAATCCAGTATCTCAAAAGCAAAAATATGAATTGTAATACTAAAAATAGGACATCATTGTTTCAGAAAGAATGTTTATTCCTGTCATTATAAATAGAATTTAGATTCATGCAATTTGTAATATGTTTTCCCACTAGAGGTCATGCCAGTAGAATAAAATGTGATCAAAGCGTTGTTTCTTTAGCTTACAGTTAATAATGTAACTCAGCTTGTCTTGTGTATTGATGTATGCTCCAGATGATGGTTTTGATGTGAAGATCGAAACGTCGGGATAATAAAAACGTTTTTTAACAGGGTTGTAAATTCCATACATTTTTAAAAATCAATATTGATTTCAATTGGATCGTGATACTGACATAATTTTCGAAATGATACTAATAATATCATACCAGCTTAATCGAATACGTTATCATTTTGTCAATATATTCTAGATTGGAAACAGATTTTACTCAAAGTCAAATCAATGTATGCCGAGGGCAAGAGAGATGCGTCTTAACTTGGTTATTGTTTATTGGATAAACAATAACAATATTGAAAAGTACCTCCATGTTAAACGTTTCGTGTAATAATGTTAATTTGTCGCAGACATCGTGAGTGTTGTCAGAAAATTTGTGGAAATATTGATGTTATCCACTCTGAACCGTTGTAACAAATATTACATATTTTTTTTTACTAATCTCATTAATCGTTGTATTTGTGTTTGAAGCTGCTCTTAGCAGATGTCCTTCGCCCTTAAACTCTTGCTGATTTTTCCCTACGATAATGGAACAAAAACTTAAAAAAAAAACCGACATGAAAGAGTGGGATAATGAGGAAACTAAGATACAAATTATAGCTATAAAAATTATATTATTTATTTGCAGGTTTGTGCAAATCCATTTCGCTTGTACAAAAGTTCGAGACTTCACGTATTAAGCACGTTATTTCTCTTGTTGGTATCGAATTCGTACATCGCCTTATTTCTTTCTCCCTTTAAACATGAATGGACTCTTCTTGGCAGCAGTGGTTCTAGCATCTGTTGTCGGACAGTAAGTACTCAGTTTACTTCATTCCGTGCCAGCCTTGCTATTTCTGTTGTCCATTTCCAAATTTAATTCGCCTTCAGCATTAAAAATCGTGCCTAAGTAGCTGAAATGTTTTACTTGTTCTATAGGTTCTCCATTCACAATGAAATTGACATTTTCAATGTCTTTTTTCATTGCTGATTCCATACCAAATTTATTACAACAGATATTCAATTTAGTCAAAGAATCTTGCAGACTTGCAACGATCAATTTAGAAGTATAGCATCATCTGCATTAAGTGAAGAGCTGATATTAATAGTTCCAATTTTGAAATCGGATTTAATACCACTTTCCACTATTTTGTGTTCTGATATTGCAGTGTATATAAAGTCGTTATTGTCTCTTTCTTTCCAAAAGATCAGTTTTATCATTTTGTACTGTAGCGACATTAATCTATTTAATTTGTAGGGTGCACAGAAAGCATACGTGTTATAGCGTATCTTAGTATATTTTGGCATAGTGCTTTGTATATTAGTGTTTTTAGCCGTGTGGGAACTATGTCTTTTAACCTGTAGAGTTTGCCGCTTATTCTTCGGAGTGTTGTGTAGATGGTTTATGTGGCTATTCCAGTTCATACCTGCATCGGAGTAAATTCCAAGGTATCGTATTGTTTCAACCTGAATGATTGCAGTGGTTTTGCTATTCTGTGTTGTTTTTTATGTTGGAAAGTGGGTGTTGGATGGTTATATATTTGTTACAAACTGGCCGAGTCAGTGGATTTCTGAATATCATTAATTTTGTCTTTTCTGAGTTTAGGTGTATGGAGTTTTTCGTGAGCCAGTCTGTGATCAGATTTATGTCATGTTGCATATTTGTTTGGGATATGCTTGCGTTATTATGGATGGATATTATAGCTGTATCATCTGCGTATTGGAAGATCTTACGTTTGAGAGGTAGCTGATTAACATCGCGAGTATAAATGTTGAATAGAATTCAGGAGAGTACAGCTCCCTGTGGCACTCAATAGGTTATTGGAAGCTCTCTACTTTGGATTGAACGTATTTTGTAAACCACGTGTGCAGAGGCCAGTCTATTCCAACATGCGTCAGCTTTTCTAATAAGATTTGATGTGTGAGTGTATCAAATGCTTTAGTTAGATCAATAAAGACTACCATGGCAATTTTATTTTTGTCTAAGGCGGTATTAAGTACGTCTATAAAGTCTTCCAAGAGAGATGTTGTTCCCTTATTTTTCTGAAAACCATGTTGTGTTTTGGGGATAATATGAAAGATCTCTGTGTATGATGTAAGTTTTTTTTGTCCGTCCGCTTCATAATTTGATTGACAATTGGTAATGTTGCTATGGGTTTGTAATTGCTGATTAAATTTCTTTTTCCATGTTTGTATATGGGTGTGATTATGGCGGTCTTTAGCATACTTGGTATCTGTCCTGTTTTAAATATTTTATTTATTAATTTTAGTAGGATAGACTTAAGCTATTTACATGTTGCTTGATATCCTTAGGTCTTATACCATCAATTCGCCTTTGTTTGGTTCGAGAAGTTCTGCTTCTTTTATTGTTGGGAACAATAATGTCTGGTTTGATTATGGTTCAGGTGGAGGATCATGTTTTGTGATTGGGGGAATATATCTGTGTAGATCTTGAAAGGAGTCTTTAAAGTATTGGTTAAAGTCATTTGCCAGTTGTTGGATAGGTTTTGCGTCTTTCATGAAGATGTGTTTTATGGTTTCAGAGGCGGTTGTGTTGGGAGCAAAATCTAGCATCTCGTTTATCATATGCCAGGTTTGTTTCATGTTGTTTTGTGCAGAGGTTATTTTGTCTCTGTAATAGTTTCTTTTTGCATTTCTGATTTGTGTTGTAAGGCGATTCCTTGTTATCTTATATTCAGTTTTTAAAGCTGCGTTATTTGGATATCGTTTTAATCCTTTCCATAAAACGTCCTTTCTGTGTATTCGGATTTCTAGGATTACGTTTTGTGTTATCCAAGTATTTTGGATTGTTCTTGAACGAATTCTGACTTTTTTTGCAGTTTTCGTATATATTCAGTGTGAGTTTAATGTTGTTATATAAGATATCTGCTGAATATGATGCCATGTGTTCCCAGTCAGTTTTTCTTATTTCGTTGTTAATTATTTTTCGTATATTATTGTTTTCTGTCGCTTTTCTTCTGTGGGACATTGCATGGATATTGTCTTAGTGTGCAGGTTTAGAGCGGTGAAGTGATGGTCTGCTACTTAGCACTTTATGACTGATGCAGTGTAACTGTTTGGTGGTACTCGGATGTTTATATGGTCTAGACAGGAGGCAGTGATAATATTTCCGAATATTTCTTCTCTAGTACATGATGTTATTGTTGGTATTAGATTGTTCATGGACAGAGTGTCTAGGTATTGTACAGGGTTGTTCTGGTTTTCGTTTGCAATATTTATGTTTATGTCGCCAATTATCATTAGGTGTTTGGCTGAGCATATTTCGTGGCTTGAAAGCCAGCAATTGAGTTCGTGTAAGAATTTTATCATGTTTAGGTTTGGTGGCCTGTAAATTGCATTCAGTATTATAGGATGCTGTCTATTGGTGGTATTAGTGATTTCGATGCAAAGGGTTTCAGCATGCTCAAACTGATAAGCAGTTTCTTTTGTTATTAATTTATTTGCGATAAATATTAATATTCCACTCCCCCTTTTTGTTTAGTGGCATGATCTATATTATTGGAAGCCTGGAATTTGGAAAACAGTCGCTTCGTCATTAGTTATGGATACTTCTGTTAGGACCACTATATCAATAACACCGGTGTACTTCCTCAGATAACCCTGTAACAATAACCGATGTTTTCGGATGCTTCTGATGTTAATATGCAAGATGGAGAGTTCTCTCTCGTTTGTACTGTGTGTTATTTCCATACATCGAGCGAGTCAAAAGTACAATTGCTGATGCATTCTGGTGTAATTACATCTGTCTGATGGTTCACATTAATTTTTGTTGTGTTGAGGTCTTCTTTTTGAAAAAATTTGGAGTCGTTGTTTTCACTCTGGCAGCCTATCTATATCTTCAGAGCTTTTTATTTGTATCGACTTTGAGTTTTGTGACTTTCTCAAGAATATCTTGCCGTCTTTAATCCATAAAAATTGATAATTTTTTGTGCCGTTTTTTCTGTTTTTGCTTTTCTTGCTTGGTACAACAGATTCTGACTGAATGATGTTAAATACTCAGAAAGATTGGTGTATTGTCTTGCGATGTGTTTAAGTCCTTGGAAACTGTTTTTTTTTTCAGTCTGCTGGCTTTTATGAGATTGTCACTTGTCGATTTGCTTGTGAGACGAACTATGACTGGTGTGTGTAGTGGCAAGCCTTGTTTTTTGTTCTTCCTGGGAATCCCATTTATGGTCTGAATATCATTATGATGTAGGGGATGTCAATTGCATGGCCTAATTTTAAAACTACCTCTCTGAGATTTTCTGTGGATGCAGGAAGTTTATTTGTAATTAAATATAGTTTTTTTAATATACACATTCGTAGCAATAATTTAACGCACACGAATCGGTAATATATCTTCGCATTCCTGAAGAAAACTCCCACTTCACAAAAATAGGATTATGTATTGTTGAAAACCAGAAAGTGATGAACCATGAAAAGTCGCAGGATGATGAGCACTCTGAATCTATATTGTTTTGATTTGAAAACAATCCGATTTCTTGTTTTAATGTTACCTATCATTGGCTAGCAGAATTAGTAAACTTTTTATTTATCAAAAGGGATAAACAATAATAATCACTGAATAAATAATTGAGATTAAAGATTCTCATTATTCCCTTCATCGAATAAGTAAGTGCTAGATGATAACACATTATTTATTCTAAAGGGAATTTGGAGAATTCTTCTGGCACGGACTAACTTTAAAAAATCAAACAACCATATTCTTCGATATTCATAGTGAGGATTTCCGATTTTCTCAGACAATTGCCATTAGGAATCTATTTAGATAATATCTTAGTTTTCCATGTCCGGTTAGTTGCGTGGTTAAATCTGAGAAACGGTGTGTCTCTTCAGCCGGAATCTGCTTCTAATACTTGGAGAACTCTTTAGTTGTTGATCCATTTTTTGATGTTTTCTCTTCTTCTTCCCACAAGTCCAAGCTTCTTTCTTCTGCAAGGGTTTTTAGAGCAGATTTCGAGTACTTTTGGTAACTCGTTTCTATCCTTTCGTTTCTAGCCGCTTCTTTAGCCAGCTGATCCGCTCTATCGTTTCGTGCTACCCGAGTATGCACCCTCACCCAGTAGAAATGAATTTCACATCCGTCTAGAGTAAGATTCCAAACTAGATTTCTCGGTTCTATTAACGCTATATAGTTGTCCCATATAGCGTTGTAGAACACAGATGTTAAGCGATAATAGTTAGCAGAAAAAGCAATACTTTTCTGGCATGCCTTTAAATAAATCTTCAACGAATATTCTCTATAAATCCTCTATGAAGCCTGTAAATAACTTAGCAGAATTCATAACCAGAAAAAATATAGGATTACAATTAATTCAAAAACCTTACAACATTAACAGCAATATATGTGGATTTCCAACAAAATAAAATGATTTCCAAAGGATCAGAAAGAAAGAAAGAAAGAGCTGCAAGACTCGTATTTTATCTCATAAAATACGACTTAGTAAAACTGAGTGACTTCATGGATTGAGTGACGTAATAACTGGTAGGTTATTACGGCATTGAAATCCAAATTGTGATGAGTGGCTAAAACTCGGGCGAAAAGCCTTGGAGATACCAAGGACAACCACTTGACACTCTCCAAACTTTTTAATAGCCTTTGTCCAGTGAAGGATGACATGGTAGACAAACCGCAATGTGTGTAGTAACGGAATTTACACTTGCGTTTAATAAATGCGATTAATCAAGGTTGCTTGGAATTTGAGATTTGATGGTGCATTTCATTACTCAAGATTAATAATAATTTGAAGGTAAGCTCTAGTCCAGAATGCATGACTGCTGTTTGGGCACGATACACCACGCTTATTGGGGTTCCCTCTGACGTCTTTCCAAGAAATGTAAATCTACTCTATTGCATGAAAGATTGCAGCCTGAAAGATAATCCGAATATTAAAAGACTGTTTCTGTCTTAATGTATTTCAAGTAATTTTTTCCATTATCCGTCAATGCTGATAGATTGTGCTTAATCGTACGAATGATTGTAATCATAATTCTTAGTTGGAACAACATTTGGTGGTGTAGGAAACGACCCACCAGAAAGAAATCGGTATCAAAGCATGCCATGCAGCAGTACAGCTGAGGTCATCTTGAAATTGATACGATTGTTCGCTCCTCCACATCCACCACATGTTGCATCATTCAATAGAGTTCCGATTTCGAATTTACTTGCTTCTGATTACGTAAATTCTTCTGAAGATTTTTAGCCCAGCGAACTGAAATGAAAGAAATGGATATTGCGCGTCAGGAATGGAACTACTCTTTGAGAAAGGGTAATTCGTCTTTCGAAAAGACCTTGGTTCATACGCAAGTTTCCAACTCCGATTTGGAGGCACTGAAAAAATCACTGAATTCAAAACCTCATCGCGACAACATTATTAAATTCTTGAAACGAATAAGTTCAATAGGTAAGTCATATTGACATCATTCGCTATTTATGACTGTCAGAAAACCGCTGCCCAATTACATTTGAATATTACAATTCAGCAATTCCCGTAAGAATAATTGTTTTGCATTTTGGGATACTAATACAAGCAATGTTAGGTCATTAGCTTTTATATGCGAGTTGCTCCAGTTCTGAAAATGCTTCAGGCACGAACTTTGTTTGCTTACACTTGGAACAAATTATTAACCCAAATGTAAAATTTTTTGGTATCTAATTTATTGTATAAACAAGTGGATACACTTCCAAGAATGAACTCTGTGTGGGCTAAATAGAGGTATTCTTGCTCACATTTTCAATTTTATCAAATAGTTCGGAAATCATTAAATATAACAAGTTTCTGTACTTAAATTTCGAGGATCTGGAAATGACATATGCTAAGTGCCCAGAGAACAGCATTTGAAAACAAGAATATTATACTGGGTAAATGGAACTTTATACAGAGAGATACATACTGTATACTCTGTATTTCTGTCTGTATTTCTGTATGTTGTGAGTCGGCAGTTCGAACTGAATGAAGCACAGGATGGCTGTTTAATGTTAAAGCTACTGGTGTCAGACAAGGATGTACATTATTTCCTCAGTTATTCATTATGTATATATGGATCATATTATGTAGGAAAGTGGTACTAAATCTGATTTCAAAATTGGAACTATTAATATCAGCTCTTCACTTTATGCAGATGATGTTATACTTCTAAATTAATCGTTGCAAGTCTGCAAGATTCTCTGAGTAAATTGAATAACTGTTGTAATATATTTGGTATGGAATCAGGAATGAAAAAAGACAATGAAATTCGACAGAAAATATTAACTTATTATTTTTAATAAGTTAATATTAATATTAATATTAATTAATAGTTAATATTGTTGAAATATTAACAGAAAATTAAATTCATTGAAAATATCAACTGCATTGTGAATGGGGAACCTATAGAACAAGTCAAACATTTCAGCTACTTAGACTCGAACTTTAGTGCAGAAGGTGAATTAATTTTGGAAACAGACAGCAGAATTAGTCACGCTGGTGCGGTATGAAGTAAACTGATAGTTACTGTCCGACAGATGCTAGAACTCCGGTTGCCAAGAAGAGTTCATTTATGTTTAAGGGGAGAAACAAATAAGGCGATGTACGAATTCGATATCAACAAGCGAAATCACGTGCTTAATACGTAAAGTTTTCGAACTGTTGTACAAGCAAAATAGTTACCACTTTAAAACTAAAATTTGCTCAAAAGAAACGCTAATTTTCCGACGTATAATAATAAACACTCATCCCACAAAACGCATTGATTACCCTAATATCGGAATGGATTCACCTTCTTCTGCCATGCGCAGAAGTGTTCTGCGGTCTCGTATCTGCGGTCTGACATTACTTGGAATAAGAGAGAAATTTAATCAAAACTATTAATTAGCTATATGAATAAAGTGGGAGGACATAAATGCTTCACTTGAAATTGCCATTCAAGGGAGTGAAGACTGGTACACGCAGTGATCAAGTTGTAGTTTTGTTCATAACAGTAATCGAAGCGAAGTTTAATTTTTACTCATTCTTGGAACATATTGTGGTATAGTTCATTCTTCATTATAACAATTCGCTGAAAACAAAGTGCGCATTAGAAGAAAGAGATAGATTGGGAATTTAAACTTTGTGAATTTTATGAAGAATTCAAACATATTTAATTAAATAATTCAACTGGATTTGCACAAACCTGCAAATGATTAATATAATTTTTATCGCTATAATTTTTATTACGGTTTCCTCATAACCCCACTCTTTCCTGTCAGATTTTTTGAGTTTCCTTTGTATCATGCTTGCTGTTTCACTTCGCTGTTTTCTTTAACTGGGTAACTTTATTTTGAGCAGTGCTAAACAGAGGCTAAACACTTCCGATCCTTCTTATAAATAACATGATATCAAAGCACTGAAGTTGAATAAATAGTTTCCTTAACATTATATCTTACGTCACTCCATTGCAATCGTGTTCATTCGAGTATGCAAGGAGTAGTGGAAGACCTACAAAATGAATCTTTTTGATGATCTGGCAAAAAACCTAGGCATACTTTTGATTGGTTTACACATACAAGAGGGAAGACCAGACATTAATAAGTAAATGCGCAAATTACGACATTATTTCTTTCCATTAATTTGTTTTTATAAATATCGGGGTACACCTGAAAACCTCTCACGGCACACCAATGGGCCGCAGCACACCGGTTGAAAATCGCTGCTCTATCGTATTCATCCATGTTATTCTCTCTGCAAAGACCTCAATCGTTATATGCACGATGTCCATTGATCTCTTACCAAACAGTGTAGATGACGCACTTATTCCTAACCAATACTAACCGGAGGGAACTATAAAAAGTTCCCTCCAATGGGTGTTATTCTAGAAGCTATTCACTGGGATTGATTTTACATGACCATGATAACGAGTGGTTTCTGAATACTACGTAGTATATTCCTGATAGGATTTTGAATTAATACACGCGAAAGATTGAGTTTAGACCACTTTAGTCGTCTAATAACTTTAATAATGTAAAACTTTAAATAACGTTAAGGAAATAAAGTGTCTGTACAGCTTTCGTAACACATATAAAAGCTAACCACGTTATCTATCCTAAGAAGAATTTTATACAACCGCTGTTAATTCCAAAAATTACTGGTTCAGCTTTACGAAGATTCTATTACAATGATGAGTAGATGTTCAATGATCTATTTCCATGTTAACGTTTATCCTGTCATGCCAGAAAATGGACACAATACTGGTTAATTTTAAAGGTTTCGACCTCCGTTTAATTAGTACTTCTAAAGTAAAAACAAATAAACAAATATTACTATTAAATGCATCCACCATCCCACCACGAATCACTTCAAATTCTTATGATTTCCATCTTGTTCTGTCATCTCGCCAATCTCCCTCTCCTCTCCTCAAATATAGATGATTTACAGTTTGTCGCCACCATTAACCGCCTCGCTGCGAACAAGTCTGTAACCAAATCATACACGTATTACGTACGCTACGTGTACTTTCTACTTTCAGCGCAGGAAAATCTGAATATACATACGTCTATGACAGACAAGGAATTAATTTTTTTCGCTACTGTTCCCCAAAACTGCATATTCGACCATGAAACATTTACGAGGGTCCCAATGATAGGGAGGACTTTTTATAGGAAGCTAGCGCAGCAATTTATTGTGATGTCATTAAGACGTCACAATCAAATATCGTACTGCAGAATACTTTATCAAATTAATTGTTAAATTATGACGACATTAAACTACATATTACGATGATTGGCTGAACTTCGTGCGAAAATCCTTGGAGATTCCAAGGATTTCCTTGAGATTTTGCAAACGTTTCAAGGGTGTTTGTCCAGAGAGGGGTGACATAGCATAGTAGACCAAAGTTAATGTTAATTAACGGAATTTACACTCGGATTTAATAAATGCCACTCTTCATGGTTGGTTATAATTTGAGAGTTGACGGTGCATTGCGTTATTCAAGAGAGGATTAATAGTAATTTGATGGCAATAAGGCTCGAATTCAAAACGAATGGCTGGTGTTTGAATAGGATGCATGATACTCACTGGGGGTGTCCATTGACGTCTTTCCAAGTAGTGAGAATGGTGCATCTTGGCTAAACTATTCTCTTTTATGAAAGATTGCAGATTGAAACAATATACGAATGTCAAAACGCTCTTTCTATTTTAATGACATTGAATGTAATTTTTTCTATTATTTTCATAAATAATAGATTGCGTTTGATCGTGGGGATGATTTGAATCATAAGGGCTTAATATCAAGCAAGGTAAAATGAGAGAATTACTGAAATTTTTGCAGATTTCTAACGATCTTTGTAGCAACTGGATCTGAAAATTTAGAAATGGTTTCAATTCTTAGTACGCACATGTAATTTTCTTCTGGTTATTTAATGTCTTCTGAGATTATTTTAGCACATCGAACTGAAATGAAAGATGGATAAATGCGTCAGGAACGGATTTACTTCCTGAGATCGGATAATCCGAATTCACGCTTAAAGTCCTTACAGCTTCCCCTGCCTAGAGTATGAACCAAATTCTTCTTCGAGCAGTTTGCGGGGCTTTATCCTTCCAACTCAGCTTCGGAGTCGCGGAAAAAATCATGCTCGGAACGTTGTTTTGAAAATTCAAAACCACGTCGCGAAAACATTATTAAGTTGTTGAAACGAATAGTGTCAATAGGAAAGTCATACTGACATTATTCAGTATTTATGACTGTCAGCAAACTGCTGCTCAATTGCGTCTGAATATTAAAATTCGGCATTTCCCGTTAGGATATGGGCTTTCTATTATGAGATACTAATGCAAATGATGTAAAGTCATTAGCTCATATATACGAGTTGTCAAGTCCTGAAAATACTCCAAGCTCGAACATTTCTTATACTTGGATAACGGATTAATTTCGTAGATGTGTAAAAGGCATGCGCAACATGTCCACAGAATAGTTTTTGAATCATTACTATTATACTGTGTAAGTGGATCTTTATAGAGCGATATTTACTGTAAACTCTGTATTCAAGTTGAAAATGAGCAACTCCAATTAAAGGAATTAGAGGAAGGTGGTTTAATGTTAAATCTGGTTTGAGACAAGGATGTACATTATCCCGTCAGTTATTCATTAACTATATGGATCGCATTATGAAGGAAAGTGGTATTAAACCTGATATGAAATTTGGAGATGTTAACCTCGGCTCTTTACTTCAAGTGGATGATGTTATTCGTGTAAATTAATCTGGTACAGGTCTGGAAGATTTCGATTTCGATACCAACACGTGATTTATACGTAAAATAATCCAGCTGTTGTACGAGCAAAATAGCTACCACTTTAAAACCTAATTTAATTTCTTTTATAAAATTTTTATAAAAGAAAAGCTACTCTTCCGACGTATAATAATAAACACTCATTCTATATATTACCCTCTTATCGGAATGGATCCTCCTTCTTCTGCCATGCGCAGACGTGTAGAGTAAGTGGAATAAGAGAGAAATTAATGGAATCACTTCAGTAGCCGTAGTGTATAAAGTGGGACGTCATAAATGCTTCATTTGAAATTAGCATTCAAGGGAATGAAGAATGGTACACGCAGTGATCAAGTTGTAGTTTTGTTCAAAACAGCAGGCGACAAAGAAAAAGTCTGGTGTAAATCGATGTGATATATTAAGGATGATTTTTGATAGTCCAAATCATCAATGAGAAGTTTATGGTGTCTTAAATTAGTTTCCTAATTTTGGACTTATTTTCATCCAATGTGCTCACGAAGAATTACTGGAGATTTCTTGAGTCATCGACACAAGTCATTATGTTTTGAACTTAAAAACAAATTCCAATGTATGAGTCCTGATTACGATTTTAAATTCAAAATCCCGATTTAATATTAGACATTAATATGTATAATGTTTGCTGTTTTATAACAATTAACAATCTCCGTTCATGTAACAGCTTCAAAACACAGTTTGGTGAAACGGCTGAGGAGAAATACAGTTTAATTTTTACTGATGGTTGAAACATATTGTGGTATATTTCATTCTTCATTATAACATGCAGCTGAATACAAGGTGTGTATTGAAAGAAAAAGATTGGTTGGGAATTTAAATTTTGCGCATTTGAAAGCATTATGAAGAATACAAACATTTAATTAAATAATTCAACTGGATTTGCACAAACCTGCAAATGAAAATATAATTTTTATCTTAGTTTCCTCATTGTCTCAATCTTTCCTGTCCGGAGTTTTGAGTTTCCTCTGTATCCTGCTTGCTGCTTGGTCGTCGCAACTGTTTCCCTAGTTTCTATAACTCAGTAACTTTATTTTGAGCAGTGGAAAAAGGCTAAAGAAATTCCGATCCTGGCTTTAGATATCATGGAATGAAAGCACTGAAGTTGAGTAAATAGTTTCCCCTTAACATGGTATTTTACGTCACTCCATAGTAAACGTGTCATTTGATAATGCACGGAGTAGTGCGTGATTGTCGGCGACCTTCAACAGAATGCAAATAGTCCATTATGACCTTTTTGACCCATGATCTTAGGGAAAAATCAGCGAGAGTTTAAGAGCGAAGGGCGTCTGCTAAGAGCAGCTTTAAACACAAACCCAATTTTCAATGAGATTAGAAAACATTATGTAATATTTGTTACAACTGTTCAGAGTGGATAACTTTTCGAACATCAATATTTCCACAGATTTCGTGACAACAGTGATGTCTGCGACAAATTAACATTATTATACGAAATGTTTAACATGGTGGTATTTTTCGATATTGTTATTGTTTATCCAATAAACAATATCCAAATTAAGACGCATCTCTCATCCCCTCGGCATACATTGATTTGATTTCGAGTAAAATCTGTTTCCAATCTAGAATATATTGACAAAATGATAACGTATTCGATTAAGCTGGTATCATATTATTAGTATCATTTCGAAAATTTTGTCAGTATCACGATCCAATTGAAATCAATATTGATTTTTAAAAATTTATGCAATTTACAACCCTGTTAAAAACTTTTTTGATTATCCTGACGTTTCGATCTTCATATCACAATCATCATCTGGAGCATACATCAATATACAAGACAAGCTGAGTTACATTATTAACTGTAAAGAAACAATGCTTTGATCGCATGTTATTCTACTGGCATGACCTCTAGTGGAAAAAAATAGAAGTTACATCAAGCTAAATTTTATTTACAATGACAGGAATAAACATTCTTTCCGATGGTTTTCTTTCAGAAACAATGATGCCCTATTTTTAGTATTATAATTCTTATTTTTGGTTTTAAGATACAGGATTTTCTACAGTCCTGTTTATAGTTGTTAATAGTGAGGAACGTTCCGTGGGTCGAATATATACTTTCCATATGTTTGGGATTTTTATACCATCCATATTGTTCAGATTGGGGGTGGTTGATAATCATCTCACACGCTTCCATAAATTTCCTTTCATTCCATATTTTAGTGCTATGTAGACAGTTAATGCTTTTCCAGTCAACTCTGTGTAAGATATTCAAGGCATGATCAGAAAGGCCAGCTTCACCATAATTATTATATTTAATGTGTCGTGTATGTTCTTTTTGTCTAATAGGAATAGTGCGTCCTGTTTCTCCTATATATGACGTGTTGCAAGTAAAATAAATCCGGTGTACACCAGAGGGTGGTAGTCGAGGGAGTGGGTTATTGAATGAGTTGAGAAAGCTTTTTAATTTTGCTGGAGGTTTGAAGGTGGCTTAGAAGTTGTGTTTTTGTAGTACTCTGTTTATTTTGCCTGATGTTCCTTTAATGTAGGGGATCGTTATAGTTTAACTGTAGTCTGGTTTGTTTTAGTTTTTTATTGTGGTTTTGTAGAGGATTTTGTTAGTGTTTTGGCTGTATCTGTTTTTTTGCAAAGTATTAATGGTAATTTTAAATTCGTCTTTCAGTGCCTGTTCGTTGGAACAGATCGTCTGAGCCGTGTTGTTTAGCGTATTGATGGCATCTAGTTTTTGTGTTGGGTGCTGGTAGTAGTTTATGTATTGTCCCGTATGTGTCGGTTTCCGGTAAATCGTGAAGGAAAGATTGCCAGAGGGAAGACGTGTGATAAGTGTATCCAGAAACGGAAGTAAAACAAACCAGACTGTGTTTTTCAATTTCAATTGGGAGATCTATGCGTTTGTGTTGTTTATTTAGGTGGCTAAGGAATGTGTCTAATGTCTGGCGGCCATGGGACCAAATGGCGAAAACATCGTCAACGTATCTAAGCCAGACATTGGGTTTTAGAGGGGAGGATCCAAAAGCAAGTTGCTCAAAATGTTACATGTAAAAGTTAGCAGTAGGGGAGGGATAATGGCGAGCCCATGGCTGTGCCTTCTTTTTGCAAGCAGAAGGCGTTCTGCCATACAAAATAACCCGACCGTAATATATGCGCAAAAAGCGCCTTGATATCTGGAGAGAATTTGTTCTGTAAGAGAAGGATTGTGTCATTGATTGGGACATTTGTGAAGACGGCAGAGACGTCAAATCGGAATAAAAATTATTATTTTTCTAATGTAATGCCTTTGATGGTGTTTATGAAGAGTTGTGTGTTTTTGATATGTTTTTAAACACGGTTGTATATTCCATAAATTTTTAAAAGAATGCTGATCACCGTGTAACTCTAAAAGAAAGGAAATCTGTATTGACCCACTTGCATTATCATATTCCTCTATCTCAGTGATTTTCGACCTATTCCATAATACGGCACACCTAGACTAATTATTAAAATTCTGCGGCACACAGAATTATTTTTTCCAAATCATCAAAATGACTTTTTTTGATGATCTGGCAAACAATAGGCATAGTTTTGATTTATTTACACACACGAGAAGAGGGAAGACCAGTCACTAATAAATAAATGCGCAAATTACGACATTATTTCTTTCAATTAATTTGTTTTCATAAATCTTGGGGTACACCTGAAAACCTCTCACGGCACACCAATGTGCCGCAGCACACCGGTTGAAATCGCAGCTCTTTCGTATTCATCCATGTTATACTATCTGCAAAGACCGCACTCGTTACATGCACGATGCGTGTAACGAGTAACGAAAGACACCAACAAGTGTAGATGATGCACTTATTCCTAACCAATACTCACCGGAGGGAACTATAAATAAAATGTTCCCTCCAATGGATATTGTTCTTGAAGCTATCCACTGAGAATCTGATTTTAAATGACCCTGATAACGAGTGGTTTCTGAATACTACGTACTATATTCCTGATAGGATTTTGAATTAATACACGCGAAAGATTGCGTTTAGACCACTTTAGTCGTCTAATATCTTTAATAATGTAAAACTTTAAATAGCGTTAAGTAAAAGTGTCTGTACAGTTTTCATAACACATATAAAAGCTAACCACGTTATCTATCCTAAGAAGAATTTTATGCCACCGCTGTTAATTCCTAACGTTGCTCGTTCAGCTTTACGAAGATTCTATTTGAGTCTTGAGTAGAAGTTCAATGATCCATTTCCATGTTAACGTTTATCCTGTGATGCCAGACAATGGACTCAATACTGGTTACTTTTAAAGGTTTCAACCTTCGTTTATTTAGTATTTCTGAAGTAAAACAAATAAACAAATATTACTATTAAATGCACCCACCATCCCACCACGAATCACTACAAATTCTTGATTTCCATCTTGTTCTGTCATCTCGCCAATCTCCCTCTCCTCTCCTCAAATATAGATGATTTACAGTTTGTCGCCACCATTAACCGCCTCGCTGCGAACAAGTCTGTAACTAAATCATACACGTATTACGTACGCTACGTGTACTTTCTAGTTTCAGCGCAGGAAAATCTGAATATACAAACGTCTATGACAGTCAAGGAATTAATTTTTTTCGCTACCATTCCCCAAATCCGCACATTCGACCGTGAAACACTTACGAAGGTCCCAATGATAAGGAGGGCTTTTTATAGGAAGCTAGCGCAGCAGTTCATTGTGATGTCATGAAGACGTCACAATCGAGTATTGTACTGCAAAATAATTTATCAAATGAATTGTTAAATTATGACGACATTAAACTCCATATTCCGATGTTTGAATAAACCTCGGGCGAAAATGCTTGGAGATTCCAAGGACAATCATTTGAGATTCTGCAAACATTTCAATGGTGTTTGTCCAGAGAAAGGTGACATAGCATAGCAGACCAAAGGATTGATAAATGCGTCAGGAACAGAATTACTTCCTGAGATCGGGTAATTTGTCTTCACGCGTAAGGTCCTTACAGTTTCCCCTTGCCTTGGTTCATTTTTTTTTTTCATTCTTTTCATTCGAAGAGTTAGCAGGGCTTTATCCTTCCAACTCCGCTTCGGTGGGGCTGAAAAAATCACTAAAAAATCAAAACCACACCGCGTGAACATTATTAAGTTGTTGAAACTAATAAGGTCAATAGGAAAGTCATACTGACATTATTATTTACTATTCATGACTGTCAGCAAACTGCTGCTCAATTACATCTGAATATTACAAATCGGCAAATCCCGTAAGGATATGTGCTTTTTATTATGGGATACTAATGCAAGTGATGTTAAGTCATTACCTTCTATATATGAGTTGTCCAGTCCTGAAAATATTTCAGTCGCGAACTTTGTTTGCTTATACTTCGATAAAGGATTAAACTAAGTATATAATTTCTTGGTATCTTTAATTTATTGTATAATCAAGTGGAAATACCGCCAAGAACAAATGTTTCGGCTAAATAGAGGTATTCTTGTTCACATTTTCAGTATTATAAAATAGTTCGGAAATCATAAAGATAACAAGCTTATGTACTTACATTTTGTAGATCTGGATAAACCATACGCTAAGTGCATCGGGACAGCTTTTGAAAACATGGAACTTTATGCAGAGACAGAGATACATATTTTTTACACTGCATTTAAGTTGTTAATCTGCATTTAGATTTGAAGGAAATACAGAAAGAGGATTTAATATTAAATCTGGGGTCAGAAAAGGATGTACATTATCTCTTTTCTTATTCATTATCTATATGGATCATATTATGAAGGAAACTGGTATAAACCTGATATCAAAATTGGAGGAGGTTCATCTCAGCTCTTTACTTTACGTGTATGATGTTAAATCGTCTAAATTAATCCGGTACACCAAAATTTTCTGGCTAAATTGAATATCTGTTGTAATAAATTTGGTATGGAATAAGCAATAAAAAACCAAAGCCAATGAAAATCGACAGAAACATTGAAAATATCAATTGCATTATGAATAGAGAACCTATAGAACAAATAAAACATTTCAGCTATTTACGCACAATTTTTAGTGCAGAAGGCGAATTAATTTTGGAAATTGACAACAGAATTAGTAAGGATGGTACGGAATGAAGCAAACTGAGTAGTTACTGTCTGACCATAGATGCCAGACCTCCGACTGCCAAGAAGAGTCCATTCATGTTTAAGGGGAGAAAGGAATAAGGCGATGTACGAATTCGATACCAACAAGCGAAATCACGTGCTTAATACGAAAAGTTTTCGAACTGTTGTACAAGCAAAATAGTTACCATTTTAAAAACTAAACTTTTTCTTAAAAGAAAAGTTAATTTTCCGACTTATAATAATAAACACTCATCCCACAAAACGCATTGATTACCCTATTATTGGAATGGATTCGCCTTCTTCTGCCATGCGCAGAAGTATCGTGTGGTCTCGTATCTGTGGTCTGACATTACGTGGAATAAGAG
Organism: Typopeltis vanoorti; assembly: GCF_054136105.1. Classification (NCBI taxonomy): domain Eukaryota; kingdom Metazoa; phylum Arthropoda; class Arachnida; order Uropygi; family Thelyphonidae; genus Typopeltis; species Typopeltis vanoorti. The sequence goes on from NC_143566.1 coordinate 86,557,362, forward strand.
AGAAATGTAATCAAAACTATTAAGTAGCTGTATGAATAAAGTGGGAGGACATAAACGCTTAACTTGAAATTACTATTCCAGGGAGTGAAGACTGATACACGCAGTGATCAAGTTGTAGTTTTGTTCATTACAGTAATCGAAGAGAAGTTTGATTTTTACTCATTCTTGGAACATATTGTGGTATAATTCATTCTTCATTAGTTGTCCAGTCCTGAAAATATTTCAGTCGCGAACTTTGTTTGCTTATACTTCGATAATGGATTAAACCAAGTATATAATTTCTTGGTTTCTTTAATTTATTGTATAACCAAGTGAAAAAACGTCCAAGAACAAATTGTGCTCAGGCTAAATAGATGTATTGTTTTTCACATTTTCAATTTTATCTAATAGTTCGGAAATCATAGACGTTTCTGTACTTAAAATTCGTAGATGCATAAAAGGCATGCGCAACGTGTCCAGATAATAGTTTTGTAAATACACTACTATTATCACTGCATAAATGGAACTTCATAAGTTGAAAATGAGCAGCTCCAATTGAAGTAAGTCCAGGAAGATGGTTTAATGTTAAATCTGATGTCAGACAAGAATGTACATCATCCCCTTTGTTCTTCGTTATCTCTTTGGATCGCATTATGAAGGAAAGTGGTTTTGAACCTGATATCAGAATTGGATATGTTAATGTCAGCTCTTTACTTTACGTGGATGATGCTATTCTTCTAAACTAATCCAGTACAGGTATGCAAGTTTTCGATTTGAATACCAACACGCGAAATCACGTTCTTTATACGTACAATAATTTGGTGAAAATCAATATATGTTCAGAATGTTTTTCAGAATGATTGTTGATAATCCAAATGAGAACCTCCACCTATCATCCGACAGCATGACGTTTATGTTGCCTTAAATTAGTTTCCTAATTTTATGCTTATTTTCATCCAATGTGCTCGCGAATAATTACTGGATGTTCTTCAGTCATCGACATTCTGTTTTTAACTTGAAAAATAATTCCAATGTATGAGTCCTGACTACGATTTTAAATTCAGAATCCCCATTAATATGGAATAATGTTTGCCGTTTTATAACAAACAACAATCTTCATTCATGTAATAGCTTCAAAACACAGTTTGGTGAAACGGCTGAGGGGAAATACAGTTTAATTTTTACTGATGGTTGAAACATATTGTGGTATATTTCATTCTTCATTATAACATGCAGCTGAACACAAAGTGTGTATTGAAAGAAAAAGATTGGTTGGGAATTTAAATTTTGCGCATTTAAAAGCATTATGAAGAATACAAACATTTAATTAAATAATTCAACTGGATTTACACAAACCTGCAAATGAAACTATAATTTTTATCTTAGTTTCCTCATTGTCTCAATCTTTCCTGTCAGAAGTTTTGAGCATCATTTGTATCCTGCTTGCTGTTTGGTTTCCCTAGTTTCTATAACTCGATAACTTTATTTTGACCAGTGGGAAAATGCTAACGAATTTCGATCCTGGCTTGAAATAACATGGAATGAAAGCACTGAAGTTGAGTAAATAGTTTCCTTAACATACTATCTTACGTCACTCCATAGTAAACGTGTCATTTGATAATGCAGGGAGTAGTGGGTGATTGTCGACGACCTTCAGCAGAATGCAAATATGGCATTGTGACTTTTTTAACCCATGATCTTATTGAAAAATCAGAAAGAGAGTTTAAGAGCGAAGGACATCTGCAAAGAGCAGCTTTAAACCCAACACAATGTTCAATGAGATTAAAAAAAAATTATGTAATATTTGTTACAACTGTTCGGAGTGGATGAATTTTCGAACATCAATATTTCCACAGATTTCGTGACAACAGTCATGACGTCTGCGAAAAATTAACATTATTCAAAGAAAGGTTAGCACGGTGGTTCTTCTTACTATTGTTATTGCTTATCTAATTAAAATTATCCAATTTAAGACGAAAATCTCTTGTTCTTAACACATATTGGTTTGTTTTCAGTAATTCCGTTTCCAATGTACAATGCATTCACAAAAAAAGTAATAAATTCCAAGCCGGTATGGTATTATTAATATGATTTGGAAAGTTTTGTCAGACAAACGATCCAATTGAAACATGAATTGAATCACGTGTTTATTCTGAATAGTCATTTTTTAACTTGCATCCATCCAGAAAAGTTATGATTGAACACAATTTTCAAAAGTTTAGACCGAATGTGCCTCTCCAAATGAAATTGCTGTAGAGAAAATGGAAAATCAGGAATAATTTGGGTTATTATGGTGTTTTGCTGAGTGCACAGATGCTTCAACACTAGGTGGAGAAATTTAGATATTTCCCGCGAATACAGGATCTCTCAGGGATCGTACAACCGCCAATAAGCTTTATTTTTCTCTGCCATGGAAAGCAAGGCGTGAAACAAAGAAGAAATATTGCAAGTACGACCAAAGTATTTTAAAATATCGTTCAAATGGTAACTGTACCTGGAAAAATAATATTATTATTATAATGAATAAAAGCATTTAAATAGTACTATTCTTATTATTTTGTTGTCATATTGCATTTCAAAATAGTAGAAACTTCCTGATAATTTTCATTATGGAAAAAGTGTAGCAGAAATGCCATAGTACACTGATTGGAAAGAAGACAACGTGCAACTCCCATTCGCAAGCTGCATCGTACCATGTCCCTGGATCACGTGTTTGTAGCCAATATAAATTAGAGAAAGGTAATGATCCCAATCATTGCAAAAGGTGTCCGAGTGAAATGGCTGCGAGAAGGGAACTGATGGAGTTTGAAAGAGGTGTAATAGAATGACATGTCGCAGGTCTATCAGTTTGGCAATTGTTCACAAACCTGGCCATCCCAGATCAACATCAGTGACGCCATACTGAGATGGAAGCGCACAGAGTTAACCCGTAGTAGACCACCCACCACATTCACTGAACGTCACCAAAGGGTGGTATGAAGGATTATATGTGAAAATTCAATTCTTCGGTGACACGTTGAATGAGGAGTTTCCGGCATTGACTGGAACACGAATCCACACAGAAACATTCAGAAACGTTGCTCACAACAGGAGTTTCAATGGCAGGAGCTCAATATGCAAGCCCCACATTCCCCGAAGCAACATACAGCGTGTGCATCAAAGCTGCAAAGAGCGTGCATCGTGTGATGTGGAAACTTGGAAAATTGGTATAACAAGCGAGGAATCACGTTGCACTCACTACCGTGCAGGTGGACGGGTATGGTGGATGCTCGGTGAAGGTTTTTTTTAGCAGAGTGCGTAACCTTAACTATGAAATTCGGAGGTAAATGTGTGATGGTATAGTCCTGTTTTTCATGATTTGGGCTCGGACGTGTTTGGGGTGCCATTAACACGGAACTCCGAGAAGTATCTGAACATTTTGAAGAAAGAAATGCTTACTACTTTGTGGCGTTTTTACGGAAATGACCAGTGTCTCTTTCAGCATGACAATGCACTGAGTCACAAAGCTGCTGTTGCTGCTACAACCTCGACCCTACTAAATATCTGTGAGAGGAAGTGGAGCATCGATAAGGTCAAGGGACATCTGCCACACAAAAATCCAGGATCCCACTTCTACAAAGCGTACATTAGTATTGTATGTTTGCGGAAAGTATGCTTCAATCATCGCACGAAAGGAGGACCCACAACTTATTCATGTGGTTGTCGCAGCTGTTTGTTCTTGTCCGATGTCTTCCTTCCAAGCAGTGTATCAGAAATAGATATTGCAGGTTTATATTTTGTAATTTACAACAACTAATCGATAAACATATACACACGAAAATTTCCATGTCACTCACTTATTCAGAACTTGTAGAAAAGCTCTTTGGGGGTATCGAACTACCTTCACCACATACTCTTACAAGTTAATCCTTAATCAGAAACATTGTTATAATTAATTCTCTGAGATTGTTTTCTCCCTCGGAAATCGAAATAAATTCGATTCTATATTCATTTTCTTAAGCAAAACCTAATTAACTCAAGAACGTTTATAGAATATTTTTGATTAATGATTTGTAACATAACATGAAAACACACTTTTTTCGTTTTGTTTTTTACCTGGTGTCATTTGACTTCCCTTTCATGCTTATAGACTTCCTGTAATTAAATTATCTGTCTGAATCAGATTCCAGATTACTCCAACCATTAGCAGCATACATTAAATCGAAGTGATACAACAGCAAATTCGCCATGTCGTATACATGCTCGAGTTAATAAATTCACGCTTCAGGTGTCTCGTATGTGAATTCATTGTTGATGAATTTCACTGCTTCATGATCGTAAACAAGCTGAGGTTTATTTACGATCATGAAGCTGAGGTTTGTTGCTGCATCAAGAGAACGAAACCTATATACAGGACAACAGGACACCTGAATTTATATACATATACATTATATATATATGTGTGTGTGTGTGTGTGTGTGTGTGTGTGTGTGTGTGTGTGTGTGTGTGTGTGTGTGTGTGTGTGTGTGTGTGTGTGTGTGTGTGTGTGCGTGTGTGTGTGTGTATAAAATTCGCAGAATTAGAGGGATTTTCAATCCCTCGAAAGTGAGATCCCAAACCATCATTCTTGTCTCTTCTCTTAATGCAATATGGTTGTTTTGGTAGTGTATGCCGTCTATAGTACTTCTACTGTCACTGTCAATTTTTGAGGTCTTTAGATGAGAGGTGTTGAGTTCCAATTCCCAGAGATATGCAAGTGTCTGAACTATAGCAAGTTGTTTTGCTTGATGAATGGAACACAGGGGGAGGCGGTATAGGGTAGCGTACTTGTATAATGGACTGTCTGTTATATGCTATGAAAGAACAACCGACGTTCCCTGCGATTTTGTTTCAGTCAGTGTATATATGGAATTCGTCACTTTCAGAGCTTTCCTTCTCCTTGACTCATTTACTGTAGTGAAGCGGATGTTCGTATTAATTTGGATCAATGTTGGCATTTCCGTTATATCTGCCGACAGTGACTTCCTCGTAGAAGACAGAACTCTTGCATCTTCAGAAAGATCGGTGTTAGACCAGAATTAACTATTTCTTATGAACCTTTTAACCTCCATAATTTCGTCTGTTATGGAGGTTAAAAGTGTAGAAGTAATTTTAATCTCTGGAAAAGTACTACACGTTTTTTATTACGGCAATCCCTGGATTAGTGCTCCTAATGCGTTCTTTAGAACAGGCGCATTAATCGAAAACGCACTAATCGAGTATAATAACTGATGGAAAAAAAATATAATTCGTTCCCCAAATTTCTTTTTTTACCCTTGATTTTTTTATAAAAGAATTAGGGTTTATCTCGGCGTCTAGTTAAAGGAAAACTACGAAACTGAAAGACAATAAAACATATTCAAAATATAAGTCAATTATTCTGGCGGGCATTTTGTTTCTATTTTTTTTCATACAATTGCCTCTTCTGCAAATTTTCCTGCTTCTCTCTTCACAGGGACTAGTGTCTAAGCATTGCTATTTAAACGTTTCGGTTGCACGAAAAATATTTAATTTTGTTTTTTTATTATTACGGTTATTTTTGCCTGTTTTCGTATAGGATTGCCCCTTATTTTAAACACGTTGGCTTTTCACTCAAGAATTCATAAGGTATTATAAGAGTATTTTAAAGGTAAATATATGCAGACTAATAGAGGAAGAAATTTTGCACACATCTTGTTTGGATGTTAGGATGTCTTCGTTCTGCATACTTCTGCTGTTAGGCTATTAAAAAGGAGGGATTAGGAAACGTGGAGGGGTTGTTTGAGGCAAGGTGGGAAGATTAATTAGAAAACTCGTGCTTTTTTAAAGCAATACATATACCTATATATATATTATTATATTTAAGGGCGCTTCTTTGGAGAAGGGGAAGGGTTATATGGGGAACAGGGGCAGGGAAGAGAGTTAACTGGGTGCGAGCCGTTTCGATCGTGCTATTCATCGGAACATTACGGGACAATAGTCCCCATTCTTATACAATTTTCTCCAAATATCTGGATAATTTGTGGCCATCGGCACTTGCAGCTTTGCCTGTGATTAGAATATTATGTAGGCTATTTCTCAACCCACCCAGCACTAACGTGGAATTCTTCTTTTCCATCATCGATAGCCGTTTCTTTCAAGGTTGCAAGGAGACTTAATGCTTTTGATTTGATAAAGCCAGTGTTTAGCGGGATCCGTTTTTGGTTACAATCTTCGATCCGTGTACAAAGAAGTGTCTCTGTTTCAATCATTATAATACTTTGTATTCAGCAGCGTTGCTTTAAATTACTCGTATAGTTGATTCACCCATTTTTGTGTTCTGGATTAACTAGAAGACCGTTTACGAGAAGATCTTTATGTTGTTGCTGATTTAAAAGTTCGTATTGTAGTTTTAGGGAATTAAGTTCTTTACGAAGTTCGGATGTGTCTTTCATCAATTTGTGTTGCCTGTCAGTTAGTACGTTAATTCTGATTTTAATGTCTTTTACGTTTGTAAGACTTCTTCGACTGTTGGATTATTTAACAAACTCTTCATATTCGCTAATTTTTTATCAATTTTTTTCGTTCTGCTTATCAAAGAGTTCTTCGACAAGATCTAATAAGCTGGATTTTATATTCTATAAACATTTTGTAGTAATAAATATACGGAACTCAAATTATAAAACTCATCTGTATTTTCTGTCTGTTCAGTTCATCGTCCGATTCTGCCTCCAGTGTAATCGGTTGTGTCGTGAGTAACTGCGTTCCTTTGTTCTCTCTGCAGTATATGCACTTCCATTCCTCTCGTTTTGCTTTGGATTTGCGTTGCCATGTTGTTTCTGAGGTTCCAGAACATGTAAAGTGAAGATTCCTAAGGCATTTTGTGCAGGTTATATGAAATGCGTCGGACGATAAATCCTTCAGACACTTGTTGCACTTCATGACTCACCTTTCTTCCCTTGAACAACTGTAATAATAATAATAATAATAATAATAATAATAATAATAATAATAATAATAATAATAATAATAATAATTTTAAAAAAAATTTTTTTGCAGTTGAATAAAATTCCATTTTATTGAACTTTCCTATTTCCATTTTACTTTCGTATATATTTTCTGTACATTACAAAGATTCAGTACAAAATGCAGAGTACTGAGTTTTTTTTTATAAACGTAAATGTACATTTTTTAAACTAATTAAAGATTTATCCATCGTATTGACATATGGTTTGGCACGAATGTGCATACAGTTCACTGTACAATGCAGTAATGCAACTCATTTCAATAATAATAATAATAATGGAATGATTTTATATTTATATACATAATTTTTCTGCATTTTGTCTTCTGTGTTTCTCTTTCAATATTTTTTTAATTTTTTATTTTTATTATTTTTATTACATTGCATACATTGTTACAGTTATTACATACATTTGATTACATATGACACATTACTTACATTTGTTTACATATGATACTTACATTACATACATTTGTTTACATATAATACATACATTACATACATTGGTTTACATGTGATACGTACATTACATGCATTTGGTTACATATGATTCATCTTGGACTCACTCGCTCACACACATACAATAACTTGGAATGTCTTGATGCGTCGCTGAACTGGACGCCTGAACGAATATATTGTGTTTCATTAAGTTTGTATGTTATTTTGAGTGCGTGTTTCTTGTTCATAGAGTTCTTTTCAGGCTATTGTAGTTTGTAAGGTTTCTGTACTCAAAAAGGTATTTTGTTTATCATGTCTGGGATTTAGAAGTTTCGCGTGGCCTTTCCGTAGTGATTATTGTATTTATATGTGATATAATTAGTTGTCTGAGGTCTTGTTATACGGTAAGTATTTTTGACTGTCCTGTAGTTGGCATTGAAATAATGTTTTAGCAAGGTTGCATAGTGACATAAATGTTTTGCTGTCAGTATTTTGTATTCTGACATTGCAATGTATATAAGGTCGTTATTTTCTCTTTGTTCCCAAAATATTAGTTTTGTCATTCTGTACTGTAACGACATTAATCTATTTAGTTTGTAGGGTGCACAGAAAGCATACGTTGTTATAGCGTAGCTTAGCATATTTTGGCATAGTGCTTTGTATATTAGTGTTTTTAGGCGTATGGGAACTGCGTCTTTTAATCTATAGAGTTTGCCAGTTATTGTTCGGAGTTTGTTGTGTAGATGGTTTATGTGGCTATTCAAGTTCATATCTTCATTGAAGTAAATTCCAAGGTATCGTATTGTTTCAACCTGAGTGACTGCAGTGGTTGGTTTTGCTGTTCTGTGTGTTTTTTATGTTGGAAATGGATGTTGGATGGTTATATATTTGTTATCAACTGGTCGAGTCAGTGGATTTCTGAAAATCATTAATTTTGTCTTTTCTGAGTTTAAGTGTATGGAGTTTTTCGTGAGCCAGTCTATGATCAGATTTATGTCATGTTGCATATTTGTTTGGGATATGCTTGCGTTATTTTTGATGGATATTATAGCTGTAATAATAATAATAATAATAATAATAATAATAATAATAATAATAATAATAATAATAATAATAATGTTTACTATTATAAAAATTTAGAATTTCTCTTATGAGGTCATATCACCATAGCATAATTTTGATGAGACTCTGGAAGAAGTGTTTATTCACAGGAAAAAAATATTTCGATTCTGCAAGTTGCTAACCTTAGAGACAAAGCGAATTAGAAGGATTTGAATGAAGTTTACAAGCTCGTTCATTCCTGAACAAGTTTCTATTATAAGGATGCTTCTGTAATTTTGCAAGTATCATGGGTTTACGTTTAATCAGATGAATGGTCGTTGCCGGTAAGACTTTAGGAAGTGAAAGAGTCAATCAATTGAATAAAGATGCAGAAAATATTACAATGACAAATAGATAGCTTAAACATATTACGAGATACCAACAATACGAACTGATAGTGGGGGAGGGGTCCTCTCAGTAATCACCTGGTAAATGGCCTGTTATATATATATATATATATATATATATATATATATATATATACACACACACAAAGACTTCATTTATCCACGGAGGTGTGTATGTGCCGCATATATTCTATTAGGTGACGTAGGGGGTTTGAGATTAAGAAATAATGCCGTTGTCTCATTCTCGATGGCCTCAGCTATTAGTACGTCTGTAGTTTGGTTTCAGCGATGCATTTTGGGTAATTTACAGCCACCAGTAGTTTGGTTTTAGACCGGAATTTTGGCAAATCCGCAAGGGGAACAGTTGTCGTTCATGTCACTTTCGTGCCCCGGGACATCAGCTGCTGGTCACGTGTTGGAATTCGAATGTGGAACTCTGTGTTAGGCATTTCAATTATGTTTCCAATCCATCCTCATTCAACACCCCTATTTGGTTAATAGCGAATCAGAATCAACTGTAATGATTTACTAAATGGAGCTGTCTACTTACCTGTTTCGAAAAAGACTTATGCTTAAAGAGTTCGAACTTGGGAATAAATTCTATTTGAGAATAAAAAGGCAAAATTTCATTTTATTACTTTTATTTCATGTGTGTAGTTATAAATGAAAAAAAAAAAAACCTAAATCACTTGTGCATTAGTGTTTGCAGAGATTAAGACTTGCTTTAATAATTATTTTTAATATAATAACAATTTCCCATAGAAACAATAATTACACTTCAAAAGATATATTTCGGTGATTACACCACATTTTTTATTATTCAGTTATATAAAACACTGAAATAACAGTTCCCGACAAGTTTCGTAAATCGTAGGATTTACATCTTCAGGGGTAAATAGTATAACTTAAAGTTTAAACAAGAGAATTAATAAATACAAATCATAACCGTCTGGCTATTCCTAAACTCAAATAACAGAATGCAGATATATAAAACGTTATTGACGTTGAACAATACTGGACGATGTCACGTGTTCTTGTTCTCGTTCATATAGTCCGAGCTAGATTGTTTATTAGAGCTGACCACACTTGATGGAGAATTAAACCTTGATTTACGAAACGTGTCGGGAACTATTATTTCAATATTTTGTATTAAAATAATAAAAAATGTGGTGTAATCACCGAACTATATCTTTTGAACCAAGCCACAGAAGTTTTGCCTTTGAACCAAGCCACAGAAGTTTAGAAGCAACCAATGATGAGGCGACCATTTCCTCGGGTTTCATTGGTTGCTTCTGAGTATGAAAATGGCGATCGAGACGATTATAGTTTACACGGGCGGGTTGGGTATGGGAATTGCTACTGCAAGTGGCTTTAGTGCGGACTTATTCGTCAAGATGGCAAGAGATCGCTATAGTATTCATACAGATTTTTGAATCCAATTCGGTTTCTGTTTTCATATTTCTCGCTGATGATTAAATTGAATCAGTTTTGAATAAAAGCATTTTAGAAAAGAAATTCTTAGAAATTTGAATAATTGCGTGAGGTTTTATTGAGCTCTTGAACCTATTTAACCCTCCCATTTGCTGCTGATGTAAGGAAACGCCTTGATGAAAACAAAGTTTTTGGATGTTGAAGGAGGTGATCTTTATAATACAATAATTTGACTGTGATAAATTAAGAAGTTTTTTGTCCAATGATTGAGTTGGTTGTCTAGTGTTTGTGTCACAATTTCTGTCACGCGCAATCAATCGGGCTATGACTCCTAACAAATTGTTCCCTCTGCAGGTTTCATCAAGGACGATAATCCCCAGCTTTTCCAACAACACGGAAAACCAATTCATAACTTCTTCAAAATTAATTTTTGCTGATATAGCAGGAGAAAATTGAATATCGGGCACTTTTGGAAGCCCATTAACTTTCAAAAGTGCTACAGACTCAAATACATTGAAGCTGGTTACATATTTTATTAATATACAATCTTATTGATCGTGTTATGAAGTCACGTTCGGTGCGTGCGTTGGTTTCGTCCAGTGATGGTTGCACTTGCATTTATTGATGCAATTCTTATTCGAGTGAAACTGTGTATGCGATATAGACAGTTTCACTCGAATAAGAATTGCATGGAAACATTTCGAATTTATCTACTGCTCACTTAGTATTCTGTGACTTCGAAGCACCAGTTTTGAGAAGACAGAATGTGTAGAGACATTAGCCCAAGTCCTTTCCCATTTGTGTTATTGTATACTTTTGGATTCTGAATATATAGAGATTTGAGTAATTAATATTTGCTTTAGATTCCAACATGATCTTCCATCACATAAGCTAGACTTGTAATTATTATTTAATGTAACTACCTTTAAGTTTTATTAATATTTCATTATTTAATCAAGGATATATATTAATAGGGAAAAGTTTGTATTAAAATATTATTAAGTTTATTTTATTTATTGCTATGTTAATATTATAAGAATTTGTATTCAACATTTTAACTGCGTATTAATTGAAGTGTAAATATTCCTTATTTGTTCCTATATGTAGAGGTATAACGTTATGCACTGCCTCAGTTTTATTATATTTTGTTTTGGTTGTCATGGAGACGTGTGTAAGATAGCTAGCGCGAGTTTAGAACAGAGCGTGGTGGATCGGTATTGAAGGGCTGGAAAGGATTTTAGTAGAAGTAGAGCACGAGAACAATTTCGGTGGGAAGAAGGGATATATGAGCGAAGAAGGGAGAAAACGATTCATTCAGGTGGAATCGGAGGAGATTGATTCGGGGAATCAGGGTGCGATAACAGATATCGGAAACTTGTAGCTTAGCACGGAGTAACTAAGAGAATGAGTAGAGGCAGCAAGGTTGAATTTAAACGATAGCTGTGTTAAGAGATATAGTGCCTAAAAGATTAATTAAATGCCGGAAGTATAGGAAATTGTGCGTAAAAACTTCAAATTAAAGAATTACTGTGTGTTATCTTAGTTCAAGAGTTATTGGTAGAATACTGAATTGGTCGAGTGATGTCAAAGATAGTACAAGCGTTTTGCTCCAAGCAAGAACCTTTTAACTATGTGAACAAGGAAGATTACAGGTAATAATTATTCAACTTTTGATACTCCTATGCGGAGATATGTGTGTGTGTTTCTTCCTAAAACATCCCTATATTAACAGTAACTTTTTGCGGAGATTAGCTGGAGTGTGGATTTAAGATTGTATACTTGTGAAGAAGTGTTACTGCCCTTTTATTGTATTTGGAACTTAAGTAACTATGAGATATTAATGTAATTGATCACTAAGGAACTTTATGACATTGAACTTTATTAAATAGTTAAATGAACTTTTTTGAAGGCTGTATTTCAGACAATAGATTAGCCATTGCCTGAGATAGTATGACTGTATTACCAGATGAGCTGAAATGTTTATAATACCTTATTCAGTGATTTAAACTAAAGTGTATAATTTGTAAGCCTATATTAAATGTTTTGTTTTATAGATCTAAAGTTGTATTTTGCCTGAAGCTCTTTTACTGCACCGTTCATAAAATAATCGAACCAAATCGGCTGAATTAAATAAGTTAAATAAACTCGGCCTGTATACATAATATTAACACATTAAGGGGAAATAGTTGAGTGTTGGTTTTACTTCAATTCTTGGACTAATTTACATATAGAGTGGCGCAGGCAATAAATACAAATTTTCCCTATATTTGGATTAGAAATCAACTAGCAACTTATTTTTTGTTTAAGAACATCGTAGTGACAAACATGACGGATCCAAGGTATAGGTTAAGACGAAATAGGATCCAAGAATACTGAGACGAATGATGAAAAGTCAGCGCTTGCATACAAGTAGACCAGTCATGAAGATATTTCATTAGATGTTCCGCTGAATTTGTAAAAGTTTCAATATTTAATATTCTTTTTTTAAATTAGAGTTTGTAATCTAGCGAAATATCTTCAAACATAAAGACACCCCGTTATGAAAGCAGTAAAAATCAAATACCAATAAAAAATTAATCTACAAGATTTTAGATGCATTGCAATTTCCTTTTTTTAAACCAAATCAGTTTTCTTTTCATTGCAATATTTGATTTAACTGAAAAGTCCTCACCATAGTAGTAATATTTTACTAAGGAAGCAAACTTGTGCAAGAAAATTGCATTCCACTTCCGAGCTAATATCACTTGACTTTCATTCAAATGAACTATTAATTGATTCTTGGGCGACATCCCTTTACTATTAATTCTCATTCATTTTACTCGCTGAACTGTTTCCTTTGAATGTTGTCTTTCGCGTGATTTCTGGTTCATCCATGAATATACGATTCCTTGTTCAATTCGAACAACATACGTTTTCAGGATCAGCAATTAGTAGAATACCTTTACCTTTGATGTGAAAGCATTGCGTTATAAATGAACTGATTCTGATCATAAAAGTTTCTTCAAAACGTCCTTCAGAGCAACTAAAATTCTATTTTTCCGATTTCGCTTATTCTCGTAATTTCCTTCTGTTCTTTCGATTTATTTAAGTAATAAAATGTATATATTATACAATTAGTGAATATAAACAGAGCAAACCGATTATTTTTTTGCGCAAAACTGTAATTTATTTTAAGAAACAACAAACACATGTTTTCATAGTAAAACAACATTACAGTTTCACATATTTACTTACACTTTAGTAGATAAAATATCTGATTAAACAATAAATTTCAGTGTAAATAATGACTGAATCTTTCAGATGTTTCAGGCTGATAATTCCATTCATTCCCCTATGCACGCAATTATGTCCAAGATACGTTTCATGTTATAAAATATCTATATGTTTTGTTAAATGTGAATACAAATAATATCTACCGATACTATTTTAAAATAATGCTATTTTCCGATTTCAAGAATAAGCAATATACCCATTATCATCTGTCTCTGTAATCAATTACACAGTCACATGTTTTATGACGTATGCATATACAAACAATCACACTTCATTGTTTACATGTCGTCCTTTTCAGAGGAGATCCAAAAATGCTAAACACGTCAGTAGTAAACAATCGAATGAATTCTACTATTGTTAATTACCTCAGCTGCAAAGCATATAAAAGGCCTGTGGTTTAGCAACTCAATGATACACTCTTATGTGGCCATCCCAGATCCTTATGAGGGTACAACTGAAGTGGGAAAACCCTTAATCTTGAGCTCTGGCATAGGTTCAAGGCCTATTTTAGACCAATCGTGTGAACGTACATAATAGGAATGAAGCAGAAATGTGTAGTTTTGAAAAATGTATTGATCCCCGATGGGAATTCAATGGATGAGGTTTGCCTTAAGTGTCTACTTCACTATCAGAAGGAGGTGTTAAGAAAATGCTGAATACCGCAATAAGCGTTTTGTTAACGATTGCGTAATAGGATATTTATCTTTTTGTTTTCTTTCACAAGCTAAGCTTTGTTTTCTTTCACAAGCTGAGCAAAGCGTGGGAGTCGTTGACCAAGTTCAGACGCTTGGAAGGTCGATTTTTGGATACGTAAAAACTTGAGGCGGGTGAGGCGCGGATGATTTGTTTTGGTTGAGTGGTTGTGGTGAGGAGCGGTAACTGAAGGCGTATTCTCTACTGATTCCCATCCATGCTTGCTTTTCTGTAAAAAGAGCAAGGGGTACTGGAAAATTTATTCATGTGTTCTGAGAAAGCATCGCCCTTTCTAAGGCTTTCTTTGAAGATTGGGAAGGGCTTTTCAGGCAAGATATTTTATTATTCAATATACACACATTAATGCCACGTCTACCGCGTGGTTTAAAATACAGACACAAAACACATTGAAAAACGATTGGATTTTATTATTTAATTCGTTAAAAAAAACTGAGGTTTTTAACGAATTAATTTGTTTAACGCAGAGGAGAATTGCGGTGGGTGGGAATTTCATTTTGAAACACTGGTATGTTTGAAAGGATTCGAGTTGTATCAAAGAAACTCTAAAGAGTATCAAATGGCTTGCCAAGCGTTAAAACTGGGAAGAATCTCAGGTTGGTTTTATTAAATAAAATATTTACATATGAAAATCAAATGGACAGACTGTTTCCGTTTTGAACATTGGATTACAATTTATAGATAAAGGTAACGCTTCACATTAAGCGTTAATGTAAATAAACCTAACCCACCAGCATAACTATTTTTCGCTGGTGGGTCCTTGATATGCTCCAGGACGAGTCTGTTACTTGGTTGTGTCGCATATTAATGAGAGAAAGGTTCATGATATGCTGATTTACTATTTTTCTCAGAGTGATGGTTTTTGTTCCTTTTTCCCACGCAATTGGGTTTCATACGAGTCCTGATTTGCTCTACAAAGAGATACCACCTGTGCGCTGAACTGCAGGGAACCAAGGAGAAGTTATCATCCATCGCAGGTCACATAGACCTAAGTTTTGCTTTCTAGCGGTCTCGTATCTCGTATCTTTAATGCGGGTGTAATAGCGTACCCATTTAGCTTGCAAGACGATAATTCATCGAGCCAATCGAGCTTCTTCGAGCCAATCTCGAATGTCTTCAAGAACAGACTACCTCCCAGAGTGCCTCTAATACGCTTAAATGAATTAAGGGACCTGGCTTGTCTTTCTACACGTACTAGAGTCTGTTCTTACGTATAGACAAGCCAGCCAGATCTCTGAACTTAATTCAATTAAGCATGTCAGGGATGCGCTGGATAGATGTCTTGGTGCTCTTAACCATCCACGAAACCTTGAGCAACTTAGGAAACAATTACCGTAGCAATGGTTGTTATTACAAACTCAGACTCTTCACATCATTACAAACAATATGAAATATCGTTACGCTGTATTTGGAAACCGCAAATATCTTGTAAGAAGTCCAGGATTGGTTTCGGGGGAAAAGATTTTCTAATTCTTGACCGCATTCCCGGCACTTAACAATTCGCATATGCATTTGTTCCCATTAAATTTTAAACATTTTATTCCTCTGCAGTGTTCGAACCTTTTATTAATGCATTTCATGTAAATGATTTCTGAACAGCCGATTACTTGTCCGAGTTTCTCATAATTAGCAAAGGAAACCAATTGTATTGATGCTCCGATTAAAACAGGTTACATGCTGAACTACAAAGCTGGAAATTATGATCAACTTAGAAGAATACTATCTTTGGTCTCATGGTATCAGTTACTGAATGGAAAAAAATGTCAGCAATGCATGGGAATCTTCGAAAAAGTGCTTGAATGAGGCGGGATCTCAATGTATCCCTAGTGTTCGAAGAATAAATAGGTTGGGATTGAAATGGATGTGCAGCCTTATTAGGCAAGAGATCCACAAGAAGAAGATGATGTGGAAAGAATATCGTGAGAATAAGAGTGAGAGGAGTTAAGAAATATATAAAGCTCAGGTCAGAAAAGTAACGAGTATTGTGAGAAAAGCTAAAAAGGAGTATGAAAAGAAATTGGCCATGCAAGCTAAAGGCAATCCAAAAGAATTTATCGTTATGCCGTAAGCAAAAGAATCAATGAATGAATGTGGAAGAATAACTTTATTGAATGCAGATGGTAGACGAGTGTCGGAAGCTAAGGGGATTGTTCAGTTAATGAGTGCTCACTTTGCTAAGATATATCAAACAGGTGTATGTAGCATGGTGCATGGTGCTACTGCTACGTTTGTTGAAGAGTTTGAGGTTAGTGAAAATGAGGTTGAAGAGCTCTTTCACAACGTGGAGAAGAATTTGTCAATAGGGACAAATGGAATATCTTCCCGTAAGTGTGAAAAGGAAAAAAAAACATCCATATGTTACATTTAGGTGCTATAACACAGCGCTTAAATTCATAAAATCAAACATTTTAAATGTATATAACTCATTGCCTTTTGTGTAAATGCTGTAAAAACGCAATGTTATTCCACAGCAACTATAAATTATCAACTGCAGTAGTTATTATGAATACAGTAGACAGAAAAAAAAAAGGAAAATTTGTAAGAATGTCATTGTTGCAAAACAAAATTCACACATAACAGTGATGGGTATTTACACGTTGTTCAAAATAAAGAGGAAACACACTCATATTTTAGTAAGTGGCAGGGTACTCTGCACTTCAGTACAGTATCCTGCATGACGCATTTTCAATCCTAGCGCATCTGCTAGGACGTCGCTAACATTTGCTCGGCATCTGAAACAGTAATGTTGCGTAGAACGCGAGGAACGGGTCTGTACGAAAGTTGCAGGGCTTTTCTTCACGTAGAAGAGTAAAAACATCGTTATAGGACAGGTGATATTAACAGACAAGGGCTTGCCTAGTCTTAGCTGCTTCGGCCATAAATCATACACAAGTAGCCTTCCCACACCAATCCTGAGCGTTTGAATGAAAATATGAAAATATTACTCATGTATCTCGATTTTGACAACTAACAAAAAGTGCCTTACAATTTATCATTCAAGAAATCAAACCATTCAATCAAGGACAACATTCCAATATAATTGCATGAAATGCATTTCATATTAAACTAATGGGCTGTGAGAAGGGACCTGACGGAGTGTGAAAGAGGCGTAGTGATAGCATGCCATGTTGCCTGCCTATCTATTCAGCAAATTGTGGAAAAACTATGCCATTCCAGGTCAACCATCAGTGATAGTATACTGGGATGGAAGCGCAGGAAGTCAACTGCAAGTGCCGCCTTCACTTGACGAAACCAACACACGCACCGAACGTGACTACATTGATACGAAGGATAATGTTTAAAAAACTGCCTGCGCTTCCATCCCAGTATAGTATCACTGATGGTTGACCTGGAATGGCATAGTTTTTCCACAATTTGCTGAATAGATAGGCAGGCAACATGGCATGCTATCACTACGCCTCTTTCACACTCCGTCAGGTCCCTTCTCACAGCCCATTAGTTTAATATGAAATGCATTTCATGCAATTATATTGGAATGTTGTCCTTGATTGAAAAAAGGGTTTTTGAAACACGGTACAAAAGAGTTTTTGAAACACGGTTACATTTTAAGAAATTGTAAATTTGTTCTCAAATACCCGACCATCTCACACTTTTGGGTTATAACTTGAAACAAAAATGGTCCCTCATACTAAATATTAATTAAAATTGCGTTATTTCGAATTTGTATTTTACTTAACAAACAACTGATACCCTTATTTCAAGTTTTTTAAAAAGCTATATCCGTCTCCTACAATTACAATTCTGTATATTTTAGTACATAAAATAATGCCATACATCAAAAATATTTCGGAACTGATTATCAAGACTGAATATTTCAGTACCTCGAACGCATAATCCCAAGGCATTTCCCCGTTAGCCACTTTCGCTCCAAATTGCCAATGGTCCATCTCCGTTGATAATGGACGATGTATCCTAAAGTCTAGGTTGAGCGTACTAACATCTGTTGGCGTAAAATTCAAATAAATAAATAATATAATAAATAGAAAGAAACTCTTATTGTATTAGATTCGCTTGTAATTCAGAAAGATCCTTTTCTGCCTTCGTTTCCATAGATCAATTCTTTAATTTTTCATCTTCGAAGACTCCATTCCATATAGGCGCAAGTGCAACATCACACGGACCTTTTCCTCCTTCCAATCTATATCACCATGGTTGAAGTCTCGTGTGATGATCGTTCGGTGTGCACTCATTGAGGTAATCTGCTGACGCATGTCGTCCACAACTTCTGGACCTGCAGTTCTATAGCAGCAACCAACAAAGGAAAGATTCCCATCACATCTGCAATCTTCCTGAACTTCTGTTGCTTGCAATTCTTCAGCTATCATTAATAATACCTCTCCTTCTGCCCCATTTTCTATATTTTCTCTGAAAATCCAAGATCTATTACAATTTATGCCTGTAACTACTTTATTCTCTCATATCCACGGTTCGTTGATACCAATAATGTTTTGCCAGTTCGTGCTTACCAATGCCCAAAACTCCTCCCTTTATTTCTGATATTTTACGCATTCGCGTATATTGATTTGGATCTAATTATCCTTACATAATATCATTTTCTGCCCATTTATATGTGAAACCTGCTCTTCACAATCATTGCTGCATGCATACTTACGTACATCCCATTGGTGGCTAATCCAGCACACATATTCCTGAACTTACACTCATTTTCCTAGGGGTGGCTAGACACATGCTTAATTGCTTCCCCCAGTATCTATAGTTTTCATTGGTTTGCGCTTTCGTCTTGTTTAAAGAAAGGTTAGCAAACCAGGTGTTTGTCGCTGAAATGACAGTAAAGGGACCAAGAGAAAGATCATTTCATACATAAACGAGTTGAATTTAAAACTTCAAGGTCCAGATACAACAATATTTAATGCTTAGAACACGATCGAACTATTCAACAAGAAACTCAAACACTAGTTTAATATGACTGCAGAAAGAAATAATGTAATGTTCAGTCGTACTCAGATTATATCTTTGAAGCAAGCGATTTCTATTCACAAAATTCAGTTTCAGTTATTATTTTAGCCCACTTTGAGATGTTTTTCTCGTTTTAAAAGTTTTATCCAGAACATGAGGATCCCCGGAGGCAAAATATGTGTTGAACACAAAGGGACAGTCCTTTCCCATGAAGAAACCCCCTCAACTTATTGAATTATCGTTGGACTAAGGAGTGGAAACGTTGGCGTGTGTATGTGTTAATACAAAATATTAATTAGTGTTGGAACTAGTGTTTGGAATTGAGAGGTTCATACATTTTTATTTATTAAATTACATACTTTGCATATATAAATATTTGGCGTGTGTATGTGTTAATACCATATTTATTCGAATATATTTACTCGAGATATTTGCGGGGGAAAATCGTTATATAAAATTTCATCGCATCGGATTTTACAGCCGTAATAACAAACGATCGCGCGACTCGTGAGTCTTATCTCGAGTGTTATTTTTCTTCAACCGAATTCATAAATATCTCTTGACAATAATTTACTATAACATCTTAGTTTTACAGGTTACATCGAAACTTTTCATTACCGTTTGTGTACCACATCTAACTCTCAAATCTATAACTTAAAACTGGTTTGAACTCTGTTGATTCTGTTGATTTCAACTGATTTGTTCTATTGATTCTTTCCATATTTAAATTCTATCTTCACTAGAAACTGTGCCTAGATAGCTGAAAGGTTTTACTTGTTCTTTAGGCCATTCAGAATGCAGTTAGTGTGTGCAATGTTTCTGCCTATTTTTATAGTTTGGGTTTTTTAATTGCTGATTTACATGCCAAATGTTTTACTGTTGTTATTCAATTTAATTAGAGAAAACTGGACACGCAGTAGATGTGTTTAGAAAGAAAACATCTTCTATATAAAGTAAAGAGCTAATTTGAACAGTCTAAGCCTAAGACAAACTTCTTTATTAACGTGCGATCCATACAGATAATGAACATGAGTTGAGATAATGTTTCGCCTTGATTCCTTCCTTGGGGACGTAACTTCTACAAGGGTACAATGGGGATCAGTGGGAATTTTGGAGCATTCTTCGTGAAGGCATGCAATGAGGTACTCAGCTCTTAAGGGGATGACGTCCCTTGACCTCACCGGACACTCCAGTTCATCCCGATGATGTTCGCAAGTGTTGAGATGAGTGCGGGGCTCTGTGAATGCCAGTGAAGTCACAAAGAATGAACTTGTGTCCATCTTTATCTTAGAAAATGATGTTAGTAAAAGTCCTCGTCCTGATCAAAAATCCAGCAAAGAACTTTGCGCTTCGTGCATAAGAACAAACCAGGACCATTTTTTTCTATTTTATTTATATCAGCTGGCTGTTCTAATGACTCGAAAAAAAAATTCCACTTCTTCCTTAGAAGATGTGGAACCATACGTACAAATAAGTTTCATTATCCATTTTCCTATTTTGAAGTTTGCCCACTTCAATCTATCTGAAGTCCCTTCCAGTCAAGAATTTTTTCACGTATGGAATTGAATGCTGTCGCAAGTTTATATCTTCAGTACTTCTGACGTCGGTTTTATTCTTTTTCTAGATATTGACTTGGAAACCGACTTCAACAGCTGACTTTTCACTGTTCGAAAAGATGGCATCAATGACAATATCATATTAAAAATGATCATATCAGATGGTAAATTTTCATTGTTAGCATTCAAGAATGCGTAAGTTGTGATAATCAAAGGTGGTATGGCCACTTAATTATTATCATCATCATTAGTAGTAGCAATACTAGTAGACTGTTTACTTGTGGATTAATTTTCAAAGTGTATCAACGAATTCCGGTCCTCAAGCCGAACATATTGGTTTAATAACTGCAAGTATCAGTTAAGTAATAAGTAAGTTATAAGTTTTCAAAGCTTGAAGCATACGATGGTCAATCTCGCGTAAGGGAGTCGCCCTTTTAGCAGTCACACCAGGATCGCCGTAACCAGAAAGATGAAGTGCTTTAAATACTAGGAGGACTTAAGAAAACTAAGGTGAGCCTACTTTGAATGTATTACTAAAAAATAGATTACAAAATCTAAAAGACTGTTTAATTAATTTTGTTGGAGAACTATTTGAAAAATATACTACACAAATTGCTGAAAAGTTTAACCAATATGAGGAGCTTATTAAATTTAATAATAGTTCTGTAGAAGGTGTATTGCAATCCGATAATTAAACTATCTTTTAGATTTGATTCATAAAAAAAAGACAACGGAACTACGGTTAGAACTTAATTCTCAAAACCAATGTGTACAAAACAATACAAATGTTTATTTTCTTGAGAAAAAAAAAACAGAACAGTGTCGGGACGTTGCTAATAACCCCACGAACATATACTAAATGCTAATGAAGTGAAAGCTCTTTGAAAAAACTCAAATGGAAATGTCCGTGAGAGAATCATAACCACCTTCTCATTCATTTTACACAACTGATACCTCATCTATTAAATAGGGAGGGAGTTTATTCGACCCCATGCATTTTTGCTATATTATTTTACGTGATTTAATCTGAATAATATTATTAACATAAAATTATCTGTTGTTTTTGAAATAAAGGTCTAGAATTTTCCGAAAAGTGTTCGTTACACAATTATACGCCATCCTTAAATTTTTGAGATGCAATGAATCAATACAGATTATCGTTTTCCATGTTGAAAAATACGGTCGGAGAAAACGTACCGATTTCTGCTCTTGTGACAAAAATGGTTTGACTAATCAGGTAAAACACTTTTACAGAGTTCATTTTCAATTAATACTTCATCTTCAATTAATACTTCATCGGATTTGATGATTTCATTACACCTTATCAAAATGAAGTTATGGTCATCTTTAACACATATCGCATTTCAAAGACCAACACACGTACACTAAAATACCATAACTTATGATCTGTCTTATCCTGGATAGAAGATACATATTCTCCCACGGCAATCATCAAAGAGCGTCCTCATGTCTTTGCACAGTAAAGTTGTGCATTCGTTCGAATTCATTGGAAAAAGTTACAATTTCAATGGAAATATCAGATTAGTACTTGGATGCCTACAACTCAGTTGCTTCTTGCTTGAGTTTTCAACGTTTATTCAGTGTAGTTGGTGTCATTAACTCTTACCATCTTTGAGGTGTTTTAAAGAACTTGTCACTAGCGTGGCTTAAACTCTAGAAGCAGAACATCTGCACTCTTCCATGAACAGCGATGTTTCTGCTATCCCCAGGAAGTTGGATTCTGTACGATAATATGCGAAATCAACAGGATCACAGTGTAGGTAATTCCTAACACACATATGTCAGCACTTCAAATCTCTGTTAATATAGTTATTATTTAAAAATTAAAAATAAAAATAGGCTACTAACTAGTGTTGCCAAATGAAAATGACTAAAAACAGCTAAATCTTTAAAAAAAAAGCTAAACAGAGCTAAAAAGGTGTTAAAAATAAAAATTTGAAGCTAACATTTTAAAAGTAGTAGCTAATACTTTTAAGTTACTTACTTTATTCAAGTTGAAGTGATACTTGCATGTAAGTGGTTAAATACATCTTCCATGTGGTCTTCTGCGCTTAATTCACCCACAGTTTCACTTAGATTTTCAACTTTATTATATGTGGCCATCGTTCGAATATTACTCTGTCTAGATGATGGTAAATGATAGTCTGTACAGCACTTGTTGTTACGACTGAGGCCATAATTGACTGACAAAATAGCTGTCAGCATTGGCAATTCCATCTTGTTTCTTAATTTAGTTTTAACCACATTCATTGAACTGAAATTGTGTTCAATTTCCACATTAGAATTTGCCAGTATTAATAAATTTATTGCACACTGAGCAATTTCTTTAAATGATTCGTTCCAGATGCATCTGTATATTCTCGTACTTCAGTCCAGAATAGCTCAGTGTTTTCTATATTTGTCCATTTATTTAAGTGGATTGTACTGTTATTCAGCAGCAGCGACATCTTTTTCTGTTTTCAGCATTATTTCTAAGATGGGAATAGCAGGTTCTTTCATATGTTTTAGGGCATTGTCAACAGAAAAAGAAGACATCATTCTTAAAATATTCAAGTTTTCAGGCAACCTTTGCTTAAGCTGCTTGCAGAGACCAAGAAGAAACTGTCTTGCTCTACTTCTAAGATTTCGCTCATCATGTTGCTTTATATTCTTTTGTATCATCAACTCTGAAATTTTTCTTTCAAATCTGTAACCAAGATTTGGACTGGGATCCAAATAGTCATCAATCTGACTCTAGAGTGCCGTCCGTGGATGATGGTAGCACTAACATATTAGCAATAGAGCAAATCAAACGAGAAAAGTCTTCAAATAATCTCATCTTATGTGCACTGTTAGATATGAAAATTGTATTAACTTGCTGAACTTGAACTAGAACAGGATGCAAAAATAAAAGGTACAACAGATGATTCCTTTCATCTTTGTATATCTCCCACAAAATTTGAGCTTTGTAACATTTCTCAGTCACACTCACGACTTCGAAATGAGTTTTTAATTCCAACCACTGGCTGAGAATTCTGTTCACTGCAGGTTCAATGGAGAGCCACCTTGTTGCACAATTGCTTACAGTTTTCAGAGGAGCATAATTTTCGTTGATAGTTTGATACAGCTCTTTGTATGCTGCTCGTCTTGAAGAAGAATGTGAAAACCACTTATACGTTTCAGCAACTAAAATTTCTAATTTTCTTGGGAGAGATTCTGCACAAGTGTGAGACATTGCCAGTTGTAATGAAGGGTATACACATCTAATTAACATTGAGTAGGGAATATATGCTTTCAGTTGTTCATAAACGCTATTATTGACACCAACAATAATACTGGTGTTGTCTGTACCAATTGCAATGAGATTTTTAATGTCCAGTTTCTTAGTCAAGAGCTCTTTTTTCAGTGAAGCCACGATACCACTAGCTTCACACTTTTCTAGAACCACCATGCTCAGAAATGTATGCATAATTTTGTTGAATTTCCTGCTATAATAAATGATGACCATTCCCAAAATCTTATTCACTGTGATATCATTCGATTCGTCTATTAGCAAGCTTAAATTTTCATTTCCAATGTCCGCAATTAGATCTTCTTCAAAATGCTCACTTAGAATATTCTTTACAATTGCAGAGCACTTAGTTCGGGGTATTTTTACCTTTGGCATAATTTGACTGTCTGGGATGATATTTTTGCAAAGATCTACTAAATGATCGCAACTGTTGAATGATGAGTGACAACAAAGAAATAATGCTAAGCTTCCTTCAAAGTTCGCGGTCTCATCGGCATTTTTCACAAGCATATTCGTAATAGGAACAGCCTTATATGGATCTGCAGCAGATTGTTTCTTAGTTTCAGTATGCTTCACAAGCTGACAATATTTAGCAGCTACATCACATCTGCAAAACTTACAGTGGCCTTCTGTAGCGTCAATAGGAGTTTCACACATCATTTACTAAACATTCCCATTTGCAACCACTCCCTCCTAAATTTTTGCTCATAAGCTTTATTTTTCTTTTTGCTCATTTTTGAAGAAGGGTATACAACTCTTTACTGCAACGAATTACCATCAGTCTTTGAAAACTTCCCAATCGCTATCGCAACTACCAACCAGAATATTCTGCAAAGACTAACTTGTAGTGATGCTATCAACTTTAAAACGACAAAATGGCAGACTGTTGGGCCACGTGACTGAATGACGTCATCATGCAATGAAACGTGTACGGTGCTCGTACTAAGGAGCTAGATTTGTAGCTAGGTGCTAGATTAAAATTTTTCAAGCTATGGAAGAAAAAAAACGAGCTAGATCTAGCTCCGAAAGAGCTAAACTGGCAACATTATTACTAACTAATTGATAAAATTAGGCGTGCTTACACGTTACTAAAAAGAACAAATCTGCAATAAATATCTTTTTGTTGACTCATTAAGGTACTTGGAAATCATAATGCAAGGCAATCTAACCTGTTGAAGTTTAATTGTCTGATTACGAATACTCATCTCTGCTGACACAGAACGGCAGCGCCATCTATCTAATAACCTTAGTATTTGAATAACAACAGAACTTTCAATAGGCATCGAACCACTTCCAATGCATTTCCATACAAAGGAATGAAGAGAATGTTTGATTCGAACCTAGTAAGTTTTCGTTATCGGTATAGTTAGAATAGTCTTCACTTTCAGGTACAATTACTGCAAAAATAAAACAGTAAATGACTGTCATTTCTTCAGGGATAGAAAACTCTGAGGTCAACATACAAGATAGACTAACTTGCAGTGATCAAAAAAGGAAGAAATAGTTTAGAATTTTCTCTTACGAATATCCAGGCTTAAGGACAAATGAAACCTTAGGCATTACGATGATTTTAGTTTATATGATGTTAGCTAAGCACCTTTTAATGGATAACAAGCTTCTTTGCAAGTTACATTTAATTCCAAAGTATTTAGGAAATGCGCTTGTTCATCCCACTCTCCCTACAGAAAAAAAATTCTATGAATTTCCTTGTACATCAAATTAATCTCAATTTCGAACTCAGTACTCAATATTATTTCTGCTAATACGCTTTTATTTCAAACGCATAATAATAATAATCCCACATACCACACCTCAAGATCGTATGATTATCATCCGTGAGTTACGCAGCTGTGGATTTAACACATCTGAAAACATCAGAAATACCCTTTCCTATCAGTCCTATTCCAGCTACTATAAAACATCGCGTGCTAGCCATGCTACACATCTATTCTATAATTTCCGAATATACAACTACAGCACCGCTGTACACTCCTACCATAACAGCATTCCCAAGTATAGTAGGCGCGAAGTATCCTGAGTGTTCTCTCTCTCTTTCTTTCTCTCTCTCTCTCTCTCCATGATATGGAGACATGGAGAGAGAGAAAGATCTTCGAACCATTATAGTCCAAAGTTAAAGGGATTTTACTTCGGAACAACTCTTACTCTTTTTACACTGCCTGAACGACATGGAACGCTGATAATATTACACTTCCGCTGGCCTTGTCAGTAGCAAGGAAACTGTATTTTGCATGGATGTAATTCTTCTTAGAGCAATGTCCCAAACATGTAAGATTACGAAACCAGAGTATTCATGTGTATTCTTCTAACTTGAGTTTACAGGAAGAACACTTCCACTCCTCGATAAGACTGGCTAACTCACCTTCAGATGAAAATGCCATCATAAAGATTTTTGTGACCGTGAAGGGATTTTCTGTTTGAAAAAATTTGCTAATCTGTAAACTTTTTTTATCTTACAGATAAATAAAGACATATAATTAGTTAAAATATCTTATGTCGACTAGGCTTTACTGTGAGGCTCTTGTTTTCAAAAACGCGATTACCTGAATTATACAACTTCGAAATTATAAAAATATTAAAATATCATCTGTATGAATTTTCAACTTAGGAAGGAGCAAAAAATATCAATAAGGAGAAATAAGGAAAGTAAACAATAGGATTGGATGAAGGAAGAACAGTTTGAATATTACATTGGTGAGGTGCATAAATGTAGCCTATTTTATCTGGGAATGTTATTATGCAAAACTTGCAAGTTGTCATAGTCTGAATTCGTCTATTAGTGTATATGTAATGGTATAGTACACGAATACAGATCACAAGAAGAAAGTAACTTCGCTTATCCATCATTATGACACACACACACACACACACGCACGCGCACGCGCACACGCACGCACGCACACACACACACACACACACACACACACACACACACACACACACACACACACACACACACACACACACACACACACACACACACACACACACAACGAATAGTCACTTACTCGCCAGGAGTCGCTCCTCTTTTACCTTGATTGTATTCGGCATCGAACAAAAAAAATCGATATATATATTACTGGCTGAAAGCTTGCACGGTTCTGTTTCTAACAGTGTGTAATTTATTCCATAGTTTCATAGTAGTGATTGAATTTTATTTTATCTTTATGGACCGAAATCTGCTGTGTAGTTAAGGATAGCTGAGGAACAGACTGAATCTGTTGTTCAGCTATCCTTAAAGACAAAGTGCAGCTCATAATAATAATACTAGAAGTAACTGTTACTGCAAGTGCTAGCAATTTCTCCTCACTGCTGCCACTTGCAGATAGAACGTTCACACGAACCAACCCTCTGAAAATTAATTCCATATAATCATCACTTCTAGAAACAGGCAACAAGACTGTCAGTACATTTTCTTAACTTTTTATCTTAGAAAACTTAGCAGTCCAATAGGAAGTTATAATACTACAACTTTAAGTAATACTTAGATGGAGGCGCGGGTCGAATTAGAGTTGGAAAAGAGCCCTAGATGTGCTGTGTAATGGTGCCCAAGTAAATGATTTAAAAAAGTGCATACTGTCTCCAGTAAGCGAACTAAAGAATTTTTTCAAAAAAATGAAATTAAAGTATCAATACGATTACAGACTACAAACAACCAGGAACGGGCTAACTTAGCCTGTTCCTGGTTGCAAGCCTGTTAACTTAGCCTGTTCCTTGCAAGCTAGACTATACAGGCTAGCTTGCAAGTATATCTAAGTATACTGAGATATACTTGAAAGTCGTTAAAATCAATGCTAAGGACAAAACGGAATCTGAAAACAATCCATGCTATACATTAATAGTGTAACCGGTAACTCATTAAAACAGCGAAGAAACCAAAAATATCCTAAACGAAAAAATTAACCCAACAAAAATTAATTTTTGTTGGGTCGATTTTTGATTGTGAACAAACGTTGACTATACAAAATCGTGAAAATTTATTGCTTGAAACCTACCATTCTAGTGATAATTTTTACATCCCAAATTATCTGTTTGTATGTTTTGCTAACTCTGAATAAAAAAAATTTATACCAATACTATTGTAAAATAATACTATTTTCAAACTTCAAAAATAAAGTAAATTGCCGATAATCCTTTGTCACTGTAATCAAGTACACAATCACATGGTTTATGACGTATGTATATACAAGCAATCACACTTCATTGTTTGCATGTCGTCATGGTCAGAGCAGATGCAAAAATGCTAAACAAGTCAACAGTAAATAAGCGAATGAAATCTACTATTGTTCATTACCTGACCTGCAAAACACATAAAAGGCCTCCGGTTCAGCAGCTCAGTGATAGTCTGTTCAGTGGCTATCCCAGATCCTTCTGAGAGTGCAAATGAAGCGGGACAACCCTAAGTCTTGAGCTCTGGCATAGGTTCGAGGCCTATTTTAGACTCTTCCTGTATTTGTACATAATAGGAATGAAGCAGAGATGTGTAGTTTTGAAAAATGTATTGATCCACGATGGGAATTCAATGGGTGAGGTTTGCCTTAAGTGTCTGCTTCATTTAAATTAAAATATTTGGTCGTTTTATAATAAATTACAAACTTATTTAATACTGACCATTTACAAACAAACCTACATTATAGCCTACCAGTTTCGGCAGCAACCTGTCCGGCTTTTTCAAAGCGTTTACGAAAAGCCAAATACTAGTAAATGCAAATTGAAAAGAACATTAAAAACGTTGTAAACCAACGAGTAGCTAAGGTTACACGTTCGCGTGACAGAGAACTTATTGTTCTTATTCATTATCACGCATGCGTATTTGTTGTGAACGTGAAATGTGATTACTGCCTAGCTGTAGTTCAGATTGATTTAGAGAGAGGACCAGGTTTTTCGACGAACGGTTTAGGATTGCACGCTGATTTCTGTTGAGGTTTCTGCCGGATATTAACACTATTGTAGCTTCTTTGAATAAACGATGCATGTAGTCGTCATCCAGATATGTCATTGAGCTGTTTTGTCACTCTATCGTGTGGATAAACGTACAGAAATGATGTGCTAACTCGGAAGAGATACTTTTGTTGTGGTGTATTTCACCAACATGTTCTTTTTGTCTGATTTTTAAACTCCGTGAGTTTGTCCGATGTAGGCAAGACCACAGGAGCAAGGAATGTAATATACTCCTGGATATTTGAAGAATGGCACCTTATCATTTGGGTATCCTAAACCTTGTCTGACGCTGATGGTTCGTTTGAAGACCACACTGATGTTGTAGGCTCTTAGTATTCTGGCTATTTGATAAGAAATTGACCTGATGAAAGAGATCACTACAGTAGAAATGTACTGGGAACGTGATTCCTTAAGTCTGGGGTTGTCACTCTCTCTATATATTTTTGATGATGTTTGGAGGATATCCATTTTGTGATAATGTCTTGGCTATTAGTGGGAGTTCAGTCTGTTTATCCTTCTCTTTTGATATAAATGTTCTGGTGCTATATTTCAACATGTGGACAATACTCGGTATCTCTGTCTTCTGATGATTTGAAGTATAATGAAGATATCTTCCAGTATCTGTGGGCTTTCTGCAAATAGATAAATTTGACACTATTTGATTGTTTCTTGATTAAGATATCTAGAAAATGCAGTTGGTTGTTGTTTTACACTTCCAGAGTGAATTTTAATTTTTTTTTATTTCATTGATTTGATCCACAGACGATTTCAGGTATTATAAGCTCTCCTGCCATATAATGAAGATATCTTCAACATATCACCACCATAAAAATGTTCTAGGTGAGATTGTGGAGAGAATTTCTATTTCAATTTTTCTATGAAAAGGTCTGCACAAGATGGTGAGAGTGGGCTTTCCATTGCTAAGGTTTCTGATTGTTGGTATGTGGAATTGTTAACCTTGAAGAAATTAGATTGATGGCAGTGTCTAAACATCTGCGTGATGTCTAGAGGAAAAAGATCTTGGATGATATTTATTACCCCTTCTACTGGTACATTGGTGAAAATGACTATCAGGTATGTTGGTACAATCTTAATGGCTTCGAGTTTATTTACAAAATGTTGCCTATTCTTGATATAGGATTCCGTTGATCTTATTTTATTATTTAATAAGATTGCAAGAAGCTTTTTATACGTTTGCAAGCGGCATCTTGCAAACTTATTAAATAATAAAATAAGATCAACAGAATCGTATATCAAGAATAGGCAACATTTTGTAAATAGACTCTTAGCCATTAAGATTGCACCAACAGACATGCTAGCCAGTCTAGATGTTGTATTCTTTTTCACCAGTGTACCATGGAAGAGGTAATAAACGTCAAACATCACACAGATGTTTAGACACTGCCTTCATTCTAATTTCTTCAAGGTTATCAACACCATATACCAACAATTAGAAGGCCTAACAATGGAAAGCCGACTATCACCATCTTGTGCAGAACCTTTTCATGGAAAAACTTGAAAAAGAAATTCTCTCCACAATCTCCCCTAGACCATCTATATGGTGGAAATATGTTGACGATATATTTATTACATGGCACAAGAGCTTAGAAAACCTTAAATCGTTTGTGGATAAAATCAGCTGAATACACAACAAGATAAAATTCACTCTGGGAGTGGAAAACATCAGCCAACTGCATTTTTTAGACATCTTAATAAAGAAACAATTAAATACAAATTATCTATTTGCAGAAAGCCCACAGATACTGGAAGATATCTTCAGTATACTTCATATCATTACAAGACATAGAAACTGAACATTATCCACATATAGAAATATAGGTCCACCACATTTATATCAAAAGAGAAGGGTACACAGACTGAACTCCCACTAATAGCCAACACATTATCACAAAATGGACATCCTCCAAACATCATAAAAAATATCTATAGCGTGACAACCCCAGACAAGAGGAATCACGCTTCCAACACAAATCTACTCCCTTTGATCAGGTCAATTTCTTATCACATAGCCAGAATACTAAGAGCCTACAACATCAGAGTGGTCTTCAAACCAACCACCAGCATCAGACACGTTTTAGGATCCCCAGAAGATAAGGTGCCATTCTACAAATATCCAGAATATATTGTATTCCTTGCTCCTGCAGTGTTGCCTACATAAGACAAATTCACGGAGTTTAGAAATCAGACAATAAGAACATGTCGATGATATAAACCACAACAGATGTATCTCTTCCGGCTTAGCACATCATTTCTGTACGTCTAACCACACGATAGATTTGCAAAACAGTTCCATGCCATATCTGGATGACGACTACAGACATCTTTTATTCAAGGAAGCCACAATAGTTTTAATAATCGGCGGAAACCTCAACAGAAATCAGGGTGCAATCCTAAACAGCTAGTGGAAAAACCTGATCCTCTCTCTAAATCAATCTGAACAACAGCTAGCAAGTAATCACATGACACGTTTATAACCAACACGCATCCGTGATAATGAATAAGAACAATAAATAAACTTTGTAAACTTGTAAACGCGAACGTGCAAACTTAGTTACTAGTTGATTTACAAGGTTTTTTATGTTCCTTTCAATTTTCATTTACTAGTTTTTATGTCTTTTCGTAAACGCCTTGAAAGAGCCTGACAGTGTTTGCTGCCGAAACTGGTAGGCTATAGTGTAAGTTTGTTTGTAAATGGTCAGTATTAAATAAGTTTGTATTTTAATTGTCTGCTTCCTTATGTAATTCAGAAGGAGATGAAACAGTTAAGAAAATGCTGAATTGAATGCTGCAATGAGCGATTTCTTAACGATTGCGTAATAGAATATTTATCTTTTTGTTTTCTTTCACAAACTAAGCAAAGCGTCGGAGTCGTTGACCAACTTCAGACACTTGGAAGGTCGATATTTGGATACGTAAAAACTTGAGGCGGGAGAGGTGTGGTTGGTTTGTTTTGGTTGAGTGGTTGTGGTGAGGAGCGGTAACTGAAAGCGTATTCTCTACTGATTTCCATCCATGCCCGCTTTTCTGTGAAGAGAGCGAGGGGTACTGGAAAATTCATGCATGTATTCTGAGAAAGCATCGCCCTCTCCAAGGTTTCTCTGAAGACTCGGATGGGCTTTTCAGGCAAGATATTGTATTATTCAATTTACACACATTAATGCCAAGTTTTATTGCGTTTTTTAAAGTACACTTACACAACAAAATTTAAAAGTGGAAATGCGGAGGGTGGGAATTTCAAACACTGGTATGTTTGGAAGTATTCGAGTTTGTGTCAAAGAGTATCTAAAGAGTATCAAACGGCTTGCCAACCGAGAAGAATCTCGGAACTCATATCAATGAAATCCGTTCTTTTGGATTTCATTGATATGAGTTTCCTGCTTAGCACATCATTGCAAACACTCCAGAAAAAATGAACCGATCTAATAAACATTTCATTAGATAAAAACAGAATAGTATTAGTGATGTTAATCAACATATTTTTTATAATAACTTATTTGCGTTTTTTATAAACGCAAATAAGTTATACAAACGCAATAGGAGAATCTATTGCGTTTGTCGTATTAATATAAACCGTGTTGAATAAACTAACACATATCGCTAGATTCTCCTTTTTGGGACATGCACAGAAGTGTCGAAAGGTAATCAATCCGTCTTCTGTGCATAATAATAAACTTCGTTAAAATAACAAAGTTTATTTTGACAAAGTGATTGTTAAAATAAACATTTCACAAATTCTTCGATAATTCCGTCTCTGTCCCAATACATATTTTCCAATGAGGTGACATGAGAGCAATATTTTTCATTTTTCTTGAAAAAGTTTCTCTTTTTCAAGGAAAATTATATTTTCCTTGAAAAAGAGAAATTGATGGCGAATGCAACTTTTTCTTGAAAAAGAGAAATTGATGGCGAATGCAACTTTAAGGAAAATACTTCATGAAATCGAATGAAACTTTTCACTTCTGCCCAAACATATTCAATAGCATTAGTATAGCAATAGCATTAAAACTGCTTGATAGAATTAAAACAAAATCCGATTTCATGAAGTATTTTCCTTAAAGTTGCATTCGCCATCAATTTCTCTTTTTCAAGAAAAAGTCGCATTCCCCATCAATTTCTCTTTTTCAAGGAAAATATCATTTTCCTTGAAAAAGAGAAACTTTTTCAAGAAAAATGAATATTAATCAAATATGAATATTAATCAATATTCACCTATACTACCACATAGGTGAATATTGGTTAATCAACATTAATCAATATTGGATCCATTATACAAATTAATAATAAAAAAAAAATAATGACTGTACTAGCACAATCAAGCTAGTGCTAGTACAGCTTGATTTTTGTTGCTTTTTTGCATTATTTTTTTATTAATAATAATAAAAAAATAATGCAAAAAAGCAACAAAAATCAAGCTAGTGCTAGTACAGCGACAGACAAGAAAGCACCGCCATCTTCCGCCAAGAAGTAGAATCTTCCGATACGCAAACGATAGGACCTAGTGTCCATTCATAAATCTCAATTCACAAATATGCAACACGGCATCAATCAAATCTACTTGGCTAACTGAAAACGGGATATATGCAAACTATGAAAACACAAAGGTAATAATATTCCCCCCCCCCCAAAGCTACAAAGCTCTGATCCTAAAATACCGCATAGGTGAAAGCAACACGTTAACTTGGACTTCACAGACAATCTCACCCAAAAAAATATGCTGATGATTATGAGATTTCGTAATCATCAGCATATTTATATGATTTGAAACTTTTTTCAAATTTTATATGATTTGAAACGGTGTTAATTTTCGGTTTCACCAAAATTAACACCGTTTATTTTACAATGTGATTCTCAAATTTTGTCTGTTCGGCCCTTTAAATCGTTATTGTTTTGTAAATCTAATAAAAGTATAATTTTAATTATACTTGTCAGAACTCCATTTTGCCTTGATAATATTGCGTGCTTCTAAGGTAGTTCTTACTGCTGACTCATCCTCCTAGCCGTTATTGGGGGAAGGGGTCGATTTTGAGGGGATTTTGAGGTCGATTTTGAGGGGAGTTTTGGAAACTAATGTTTTTTAGGAAAACACTAAATTGGGGTTTATAATTAAAATCCTCAGTGGTCATAATAATTTATACTTGCTGACATTATTTCTAAAATGAAGGCATTTCAATTTTAATTTTCATTAATTTGTTTTGCTTGTTCCTTATTCATTTCAAAATCATAAGATCTTTGAGATATGGAGAAATCCGAGGTTGAATTTTATTTGAAGTTAGCCTT
The DNA here is from genome assembly GCF_054136105.1 of Typopeltis vanoorti. Taxonomy (NCBI): domain Eukaryota; kingdom Metazoa; phylum Arthropoda; class Arachnida; order Uropygi; family Thelyphonidae; genus Typopeltis; species Typopeltis vanoorti. The sequence goes on from NC_143566.1 coordinate 86,591,685, forward strand.
TCTGATCTGTCTTAATGACATCCAAAATTTCCAACGCGATCGATCAAACACTTCTTTCGCGTACTTTATTTGAAAAAAATATGGTACAAATGTTTGGAAAATAGCTTTTAATTAGATGCAGTGCTTGACAGTACAACATATTATTACTAGACAGTACAACATAGGGTTTTGCTTCAGTTTATATTTTTCAACAAATCGCCTTTCCCCTCCATACAGCATAAGAGGGGAAAGGCGATTTGTTGAAAAATATATTACACTGACTGCATAGAGGATAAAGTGGAAAAACTTCTCTTCAGGGTCTATGCCACCCGTTTCACTCCCCTCCTATGCTGACAAGATGAACAGGGAGCTTCGTTTCTAACCTAACTCTCAAATTTATATTTGAGAGGTTAGAAACGGTTTTAAATCAGTGTAATATATTTTTCAACAAAGTTATAGCTTCGTTTCTAACCTAACTCTCAAATTTATATTTGAGAGGTTAGAAACGGTTTTAAATCTATAACTTAAAACGGTTTTAAATCTATAACTTAAAACTAGTTTGAACTCTGTTCATTCTGTTAACACAAAACGGCAGCGACATCTTTCTAAAAACCTTAGTATTTGAATAACAACGGAACTTCGAATACTAAGGTTTTTAGAAAGATGTCGCTGCCATTTTCACTGATCCACTTCCATGTATTTCCATACAAAGGAATGAAGGGATTGTTTAATTCGAACACAATACGTTTTCGTTATCGGTATAGTTAGAATAGTCTTATCTTTGACGTAAAAATGCTGCACATATAAAACAGTGAATGACTCTCATGTCTTAATGGATGGAATACTCTAAGAACCATTAACGGCAAACGAAACCTTAGGCATTAGGATAAGTTCAGTTTAAATGATTTTAGCTAAGTAACTTTCAATGAATAACAACCCACTTTGCAAGCTACATTCAATTCCAAAGTATTTTCGAACTGCGTTTATTCATCCCACTCTCCCAACAGAAAAATGAATAATTTCTATGAATTTTCTTGGACATCAAATTAATCTCAATCGAAAATATCACAGCAGAGACGTTGGTTTCATTAATGCGTTCAACGTAAGTACTCAATATTATTTTTGTCGATATGCTTTTATTTTAAATGCGTAATAATCCCACCCACCACACCTCAAGTTCATGTGATTATCATCCGTGAGTTACGATACACGCAGCCGTGGATCGAACACATCTGAAAACATCAGAAATACCCTTTCCTATCAGTCCTATTCCAGCTACTATAGAACATCGCGTGCTAGCTATGCTACACATCTATTCTATAATTTCTGAATATGGAACAACAGCACCGCTGTACACTCCTACCATAATAGCACTCTCAAGTATTGTAGGCTACATTGGTGCGCCTCACCACGAAACTTCCTCCCGGAAAATAAAATCTTTCATCATATGTAAACACAGATGGCTCGTCGCAATCACTGATGGTTAATGCTTCCTTGAAGATCCTTGCGAGTTAATTCCACGTAATGACAAATGCAGTCATCCTTTTAAAGACTAGCTGCAGCCAACCACTTCCGTAATGAAAGAGGTGACATTGTTAATTCCCGAATGCCGTGTAACTACACGCGTCATTTTCGATAAACCATCATGGAGAAACACCACTTCACATGAACATAGTTCTGCCTTTCGTGGAATCCAAAGGAGAAGAAGCCGACAGGACCAAAAACCTCTTCTGAAATGATTAGCAATGCTTAACGCCTTTTATAATCTGAAGGAACAATAATCCCGATTTAAACAATTCGATGACGTCATTATTCAGAAAAGAATATTACGTGCTCTTCCTCTTGCATTGTTTCTTTTATATTATTATCATTCCGTTGGTACGTTTATATTGCAAAAAGCATTGTGAACACTGATTTAATATACCCTTACTTTTATAGGGCAATGTCTGTCCCATTTTGCCAGTCCTTGGCCTGCATTTTTGACAAGAATACACGCATTGATAGCTTGCGGTTCATAAGAATGTTAAGCACCGCAGGCTGCCAATTAACAGTGCCGTCCACTAGATTGCAATGCTCTAATAATATGGGTAAATATATAAATATTTCCAGTTCTTATGAATGTAAAAAGCAAATTTTTGTCTTCCCTTCTTGCAGTTTTCCTATAACAAATTCAGATGTGGATTGAAGATCCGTAATTCTCGCGAAATCTGATTGGTCAAGGAACTATTTTAAGTGTACTAGAAGTCTCGAAACATTGATGCGCATGTCATCAGTATATAGAAGAAGTAGCCAATTTTTTATCTTCTGTATACTGCTGAGTTAAATATCAGCCCTCTACCCAAAAGCCGCGGACTCCCAGAAAAGAACGAAAAACAAAAACTTTGTACATTCTTAAAAGAAGAATGATCTGTACTACAAATTATAAAACAAATTATAACAAACTTAGCAATAATATCTTTATAATTTAAATACTTATTCTTAGCATGAGTTCACAATAATTTGTTTGTTCCGTCTCAAAACAGAACAACATATGATGTTCGATTTTTAGCCCATTTTCACGTGTGTATTGTTTTTTTCTAAAACGAAATAACTTTTCTGTCCCATGATTTTTTATTTAATTTAAATGAGAATAATTTAAAAGAGAATAAGATAATTTAAAAGAGAATAATTTTCTTGTAGTATTAGGCTTGCAACACTCATAAAATCCCTTGTACTTTGGACCATGATGGTATTCACATATCTTCATACTTCAAAATGAATTCGAAAGTTTATCATGCTGGTAGTTTTAGAATACATGTGTTGGGTGTGGCAAGTTTTTGATTTCGGTATCATTCAACTAAAGTATCAATTTAATAACTATAATAAGAGCAAACAAACCCTGCAATAATGACAAACAACTGTATTATCTGAATGATTGATATTCAGATTTAAATATTTAAGTAAATTTAATTTTTTAAAATAATTTAAAGAACCAATTTAAAATAAAAACGGACCCTTTTAAACAAAATAGTTACTTAATTAAAAAGAGAATACTTTACTTGTAGTATTGCGCCTGCAACACTCCTAAAATCCCTTTTAATATGGTCCATGATGGTATGTACATATCTATTTTTTATACTTCATAAGCTCCATGTAATTATTTTCTATAAAATATATTATTCTATTTATTCATAAACGCAATAAAGGATATCAGTTAGGAGGTTTTCAGATCGATATCTTCGTATATCTTTTATTCAAGCAAGACTTTTCAAGATGTAGGGTTAATAATGATGGATGCTGTTGTGAAGTATCCTGCTTGTTCTCTCTCTCTCTCTCTCTCTCTCTCTCTCTCTCTCTCTCTCTCTCTCTCTCTCTCTCTCTGACTAAACTATGATCGTTTACTACTACAGGAATAGAGAAATTATTTTGTATCTTAAAATTCAAAATGATTTATAGATTTTATACGAAAGCCAATTTTATTCATTATAAATGCATTGATAAATGCTCGCTGTTTTAAAACTTTTCGATGAAATGCTAAATATCCCGTTGCGCCTTTTATGATTTCCATATCTCGATGATATATCAGCATTCTGTGGCAGTATTTCTAAAATAAATAATTCTCTTACTCTTTTTAAACTGTCTGAACGACATGGAACGCTGATAATATTACACTTCCGCTGACCTTGTCAGTAGCAAGGGAACTGTTTTATTTTGCATGGATGTTATTCTTCTTGGAACAATGTCCCAAGCATTTAAGATACGTGAGCAGAGTATTCATGTGCATTCTTCTAACTTGAGTTTACAGGAAGAACACTTCCACTCCTCGATAACACTGTCTAACTCAACTTCAGATGAAAACGCCATCATAAAGATTTTTCTGACCGTGAAGGGATTTTCTGTCTAAAAACATTTGCTAATTTGTAAAGTTTTTTATCTTACGAAAAAATAAAGACAAAATTAGTTAAAATATCTTATGTCGACTAGGTTTCACTGTGAGGCTCTTGTTTTCAAAAACGGGATTACCTGAATTATAAAATTTCGAAATTATAAAAATATTAAAATGTCATCTGTATGAATTTTCAACTTACGAAGGAGCAAAAAATATCAGTAAAGAGAAATAACGAAAGTAAACAATATGATTAGATGAAGGAAGACTAGTTTGAATATTACACTGGTGAAATGCGTTTCTTCTTCTACTACGCGTTATTCCCGCTTCCCATGCAGGGTCCGCGTGTTACTTAAGATGCGACTTCTTGTTAGTACTACTCCCAACCGACCCGTAGCCAGGTCTGCCGCTGGGGGGGGGGGATTTATTTTTGACTGTAGAGGCGTATGTTCATGGGGCCGGTTTGCCTGTTTGCGGGATGAAAAACGCCAGATAAACTGGCCGAAAAAACCATACTGACCGCGCCCAAGACCGGCTAACTTGGCTATCGGGAATCGAACCTGGGACACTTCTTCCCGAGGCATATGGTTGCGAAGCACAAAGCCACTAGGCTAACCGCACGGTCACTGGTGAAGAGCATTAATGTGCCTATTTTATATAAAAAAAATTGTATTGATTTTTTTTTTTAGGAAAGTTATTGACCTTTTTAGTTATCTTACACCAGCTACTTAGGTGGCGCTTTTTGGAATTGTCAATTATTGTTTAATTTGAGCTTAATGTACTGAAGATGCTTGTGACACACAGGCGAAAATTATACTATTAAAGAATCTTTGTTCGTGAGTTTTTTCCGTTATTAATTTTGTACCATAATAATAATAATAATAGAACTAACTGTAACAGCAAGAGCTAGCAATTCCTCCCCGCTGCTGCTACTTGCAGCAGTGGGGAGGTATTGCTAGCTCTTGAAACAACACTCTGAATCCTAATTCCATGGAATCGTCACTTCTAAAAACAGGCAACAAAACTGTCAGTACATTTTTAGGTACTGACAGTTTTGTACCTTAGAAAACTTAGCAGTTCAATAGGAAGTTATAATACAACAACTTTCAGTAATACTTAGATTCCGGCACGGGTCGAATTAGAGTTCGAAAGAGCCCTAGATTTGTTGTCCAAGTAATGTTGCCCAAGTAAGTGATATTCTATGAAATGATTTAAAAAGCGCGTACTGACTGCAGTAAGCGAACTTACGAAGTTATTCAAAAAAATGAAACTAAACTATCAATAGGACTACAAACTACTACAAACACGTTACAAGCCTGTTAACTTAGCCTGTTCCTTGCAAGCTAGACTGTATAGGCTAGCTTGCAAGTAAGTCAGGGTATACTCAGATATACTTGCAAGTCGTTAAAATCAATGCTAAGAACAAAAACGAATTTGAAAACAATCCATGCTATAAATTAATAGTGTAACCGATAACTCAGCAAAACAGCGAAGAAACCAAAAATATTCTAAACGAAAAAATCGATCCAAAAAAAATTAAAATTGGAATCACAAAAATGAAAAGTATAATAACGGAATAATTTTAATGAAATCCAAAGAAAAGACCAGCATAGACGTGCTACATAACGAAATCTCTAAGGAATGCAAAAACATGTTAATAGCAAACCCCAATAAGAATCATATCTTCCAAAGCTACTTTTAACTGATATTTCCAGTGAAATTGATACGAACAACGCAATTGACTCAATCCATATGCAAAACGACGAACTCTTCATTAGCGATACATAGCTGACACAGAAATTCATCATGACAAATAAAAAACGAATAATAGAAACTTCATTTTAGAAGTCGATCCAAGCTTGAGGACCACATTGCTGAAAACCTTTATTAATATGCTGTGGAGAATTTGCCTCTGTGCACGCATTCTGGGATGCTTTATCTGCAATAAATTCCACCATCATACACGAAACTTCAGGAGAAAAACAACCTGTCCATTCTGCGCTCAAGAATATAAGTGCAGCGAGTGCCATCGAAATAAGTCCGATGTGAACTGCATATAGAAGAATCAATACAAGAACCTTACAACATCAACAACAAAATATGCAGCTTTCCAACTAATTACAAAATATTTTCCAAAGGATCAGAAAGAAAGAGAGCTGCAATATTCGCGGTCAACCCTGAAGTCGAGGCAATATTAATTTTTCAGCCCAGCAACGAGTACTCAGTACTTATCGAATTTACGTACAGAGAAATTAATACTTTTCCCGCAAGTATATATCTAAACTATCGCGCTGATATTGACCAGAAGGAAAAATTTATTCAAATATTAAAAGATATGCCTTTGGCTAGGTATACATAGCGAAAGATAATAAATGATGGAAATGGATAAAAACCATTCCCAGCATATTGGAAATGGTTAAAAACAAAACTGATCAGCAACAAAAATAGATACAAAATCTTCTGATTTAATCTCTCTATGTCGGAATGAGAGTACGAGCTTATCCATAATTCGATCAGCTCGTTTAGCAATTTGTATTCGTTATTGTGTTGTGGATAATATGAAAGAAGAATTGATCAGTTTAGCAACATTTGCAACAAGAAAAGGAATAAATATTTGCAATGCAGTTGTAAATGCACTTGCTGAAAGAGATATAGATCTCTTCAAAATTGTATCAGTAATTATGTTTTGATTGTATTGTACATCAGCAAGTTCTATGCGCAAAGGCTAATTTCTAGCCACTGGAAGATATTAAGAGCATTGTAACAAAATTGGTCAATTTTATATCGACACACGCTTGAAATGAACGAACATTTATAGAATTATTAAGTGAGGTAAATTCAATTTTCAATGGTTTACTTATGTCAAACAACGTCGACGGTTAAGTCGTTTGAAAGGTCTTTAAAGATTTGTTGAGTTGAGTTTAGATGAAGAAAGACTTTTTTACGTAATAAGAAAATCACTGGAAAATACAATCAAAGCATTCGAAGCAAAATTACAAATTTTCTGTCTTGACGTTATTTCCTATATTTTCCAAATAGAAAAAAAAAAGTTCTTCGCAGATCTAGAATTCCACTAAAAAACCGATCACGTTCAATTGACAACAAAGTTTTCTAAAGTTATTCAATCAATAATCAATGAATTTTCTTCAAGATTTACGCAGTTCAGGAAATTTGCAGAGATATCAAAATTTATTTTTTCTCCAGACACAGCATGAGCGGATATTCTCAATTTGGAGATTATCGAGTGACTGAATTTGGAAGAAATAGAAATGCAATTAATCGACTTTCAATCCAGTTCTATATGGAACAAAACTTTGTCGATTTAAGAAATGATTGGAAATAATGGGAAATGATGGATTATTGGGCGAAATTAAGAATAATGCCAAAGACGAAATAATGAGAACTTGGAATGCCATTCCTGAAACCTTTTGTTGTTTAAAAAAAAAAAACTAGTGACGGCTATATTATCAATTTTCCCTCCACAAAGGCTCCTGAGTCATTATTTTAAAAAAGAATTTTATAAAAGACAGTTTAAAAAATAGAATGACTGATGAATCTAATTCGGCGTGTGTATTACTAAAAGTGACAAAATACGAACCCGATGAAAAGCATTTGGCATCTGATGTACAACAGCAAAATTATCATTAATAAATTGATAACAGATTGATATTGATTTGTATACGACGATGTGTATGTCAAATTATGAGTTCATTTTTAAGAAATTCTATGTTAATTTTTAAAATTTTCTCAATAAAATTTGTGCAATTAATTTGTATGTGTGTGTGTGTGTTTTGATGTAAGAGACCGGCTCTAGTTTCTGAAAATAAACAACTGTAAATACCTCCTTCAAATAAGTTTCAAAAAATGACTTTTACTTAAATATTCTCTTTAAAATATCGCTCACAACCTGGAAGTCCATCAAGAATTCTATGAAGAATGATGTTTCTAATCAAGACTTGCAAATCACATCCTAATGGAAGATATTATTAAATATATAATAACTATTATTGCTATTGTTTATAGCTCTGCATAGAATAAGATAGTATTCAATTCACCCTAACTTCACAGACTCTCTCTCTCTTTCTCTCGCGGGCGCGCGAACGCACACACACCAATATCTTTGATATGCGTCTGTGTGTGTTAAAATTGGTAGTCACCGATTTGCATAATGTTCATTGCCGTTTCACATCACATCCAGCCGCGGATATTAAAAGACATGTAAATTGTACGTCTCGCAAGAGTAGTGATTAACAGAAGGAAATTATAATTTTAAAAGTGGTTTCTAACAATTATTTTAGTTCTCGGACTCAGACAATTTTATTGATCTACGAGTATTCCCATTTACTATTTGATTGAGAACGAAGGTTGACTATACAAAATCGTGCAAATTTATTGCTTCAAACCTACCATTCTAGTTATAATTTTTACATCCCAAATTATCTGTTTGTATGTTTCTTAACTCTCAATAAGAATAATTTCTACCAATACTATTGTAAAATATTACTATTTTCAAACTTCAAAAATAAAGTAAATTGCCCATAATTCTTTGTCATTGTAATCAAGTACACAATCATATGATTTATGACATATGTATATACAAGCAATCACACTTCATTGTTTGCATGTCGTCATGGTCAGAGCAGATGCAAAAATGCTAAAAAAGTGAACAGTAAACAATCTACTGTTGTTCATTACCTGAGCTGCCCATTCAGCAACTCGGTGATAGCCTACTCTGAGGCTATCCCAGATCCTTCTGAGAGTACAAATGAAGTGGGAGAACCCTGAGTCTTGAGCTCTGGCATAGGTTCGAGGCCTATTTTTGACTCTTCGTATATTTGTACATAATAGGAATGAAGCAGAGATGTGTAGTTTTGAAAAATGTATTGATCCAAGATGAGAATTCAATGGGTGTGGTTTGCCTTAAGTGTCTGCTTCATTTAAATTAAACACATTTGGTCATTTTATAATAAATTACAAACTTATTTAATACTGACCATTTAAAAACAAACCTACATTATAGCCTACCAGTTTCTCCAGCAACCTGTCCGGCGTTTTCAATGCGTTTGCATAAAGACATAAAAACTAGTAAATGCAAATTGAAAGGAACATGAAAAACGTTGTAAACCAACTAGTAGCTAAGGTTACACGTTCGCGTGACAGAGGACTTGTTGTTCTTATTCATTGTCACGCATGCATATTTGTTGTAAACGTGAAATGTGATTACTGGCTAGATGTAGTTCGGATTGATTTCGAGAGAGAATCAGGTTTTTACACGAACTGTTTAGGATTGCACGCTGATTTCTGTTGAAGTTTCCGCCGGTTATTAACACTATTGTGGCTTCCTTAAATAAATCATGCAATGAGTCGTCATTCAGATAGCATGGAGCTGTTTTTTCACTATATCGTGTGGATAGACGTACAGAAATGGTGTGCTAACCCGGAAGAGATACTTTTGTTGTGGTGTATATCACCAACATGTTCTTTTTGTCTGATTTTTAAACTCCATGAGTTTGTCCGATGTAGGCAAGACCACAGGAGCAAGGAATGTAATACACTCCTGGATATGTGTAGAATGGCACCTTTTCTTTTGAGGATCCTAAAACTTGTCTAATGCTGGTGGTTCGTTTGAAGACCACACTGATGTTGTAGGCTCATAGTATTCTGGCTATGTGATAAGAAATTAACCTGATGAAAGGAATCACTACAGTAGAAATGTACTGGGATCGTGATTCTTCTTATCTGGGTTTGTCACTGTATAGATATTTTTTGATGTTTGGAGGATATCCATTTTGTGATGGGTTGGCTATTAGTTGGAGTTCACTCTGTGTACCTTCTTCTGATATAAACTTTCTGACCCTATATTTCAACATGTGGACAATGCTCGTTATCTCTGTCTTGTGATAATTTGAAACATAATGAATATATCTTCCATTATCTGTGGGCTTTCTGTAAATAGGTAATTTGATACCATTTGATTGTTTCTTTATCAAAATGTGTAAAAAATGCAGTTGGCTGTTCTTCCACTTCCAGAGTGAATTTTATCTTGTTTTTGAATTCCGTTGATTTTATCCACAGGCAAATTAAAGTATTATAAGCTATCTTGCCATTTAAGGAAGATATCATCAACATATCTCCACCAGATAGATGGTCTTGGTGAGAATGTGAATAGAAGTTCTTTTCATGTTTTTCTATGAAAAGGTCTCCACAAGATGGTGACAGTGGGCTTTCCATTGCTAGGCTTTCTGATTGTTCGTATGTGGTATTGTTAACCTTGAAGAAATTAGATTGATGGCAGTGTCTAAACATCTGTGTGATGTCTAGAGGAAAGATATCTTGAATGATGTTTAATACTCTTCTTCTACTGGTACATTGGTGAAAATGGCTATCATGTCTGTTGAGGCAATCTTAATGGCTTGACGTTTATTTAAAAAATATTGACTATTCTTGATATTGAATTCTGTTGATCTTATTTTATTATTTAATGAGATTGCAAGATGCTTTGCCAAAAGGTGGATTGGTGATGAACTTCCATCAACGATTGGACGGAGAGGTATATCCTGTTTATGTGTTTTAGGTGTCTTGGAGTGATATGGTGTGAGGATTTTAGTGTTCTCTTCACTTCTCTTGGCCAAATGTTACAATTTCTTATTAGTTGGTTTGTTTCATTATGATTTTTTATTGTGGGGTCTCTGTCTAGGATCTTGTAGGTAGAGTTGTCTGATAGTAATACGTTTAACTTATCATAATAATCTTTAGTGTTGAGGATAATTGTAGAATTTCCATTATCAGCCTATGTAATAATGATAGACGTTGGGTAGAATTATCGTCATTACAAAGGCTGATAATGGAAATTCTACAGTTATCCTTAACTGTGAAGATTATTATGATACGTTAAACATATTACTATCAGACAATTCAACCTATAATATCCTAGACAGAGACCTCACAATAAAAAATCATACTGAAACAAACCAACTAATCAGAAATTGTAACATTTGGCCAGAAGAAATGATGAGAACACTAACATACTCACATAGTATCACTCCACGACAATATGGGACACCTAAATTACATACACAGGATACATCTCTACGTTCAATCGTGGATGGAAGAACATCACCATCGTATCTTTTGTCAAAGCATCTTGCAAACTTATTAAATAATAAAATAAGATCAACAGAATCCTATATCAAGAATAGGCAACATTTTGTATATAAACTCCTAGCCATTAAGATTACACCAACAGACATGCTAGACAGTCTTGATGTTGTATTTGTTTTCACCAATGTACCAGTGGAAGAGGTAATAAACATCATCCAAGACCTCTTTCCTCTAGACTTCACACAGATGTTTAGACACTAATTTAAATCTAATTTCTTCAAGGTTTACAACACCATATACCAACAATGAAAGCACACTATCACCATCTTGTGCAGACCATTTCATGGAAAAACTGGAAAGAGAAATTCTCTCCACAGTCGCCCCTAAACCATCTATATGGTGGACATATGTTGACGATTTCTTAATTACATGGCACGAGAGCTAAGAAAACCTGAAGTGCTTTGCTGATAAAATCATCTCAATACATAACAAGATAAAATTCACTCTGGGAGTGGAAAACATCAGCCAACTGCATTTTTAGACATCGTAATAAAGAAACGCTCAAGTAGTGTCAAATTATCTATTTGCAGAAAGCTCACAGATACTGGAAGATATCTTGATTATACTTCAAATCATCACAAAACACAGAAACTGAGCATTATCCACATATAGAAATATAGGGCCACAACATTTATATCAAAAGAGAAGGATACACAGACTGAACTACCAATAATAGCCAACACATTAGCACAAAATGGATATCCTACAAGCATCATAAACAATATCTATACAACCCAAGACAAAGAGAATCACACTCCCAGCACATTTCTACTGTAGTGATCCCTTTCTTCAGGATGATTCCTTATCAAATTGACCTGATGAATAGTAAGTGCCTACAACATCAGAGTGGTCTTCAAACTAACCATCAGCATTAGACAAGTTTTAGTATCCCCAAAAAGATAAGGTACCATTCTACAAATATCCAGGAGTATATTACATTCCTCGATTCTGTGGTCTTGCCTACATCGGACAAATTCACGGAGTTTAGAAATCAGACAAAAAGAACATGTTGCTGATATACACCACAACAGAAGTATCTCTTCCGGCTTAGCACATTATTTCTGTACGTCTAACCACACGATAGATTGGCAAAACAGCTCCATGCCATATCTGGATGACTACTCCAGGCGTCGTTTATTCAAGGAAGCCAAAATAATTTTAATAATCTGCGGAAACCTCATCAGAAATCAGGGTGCAATCCTAAACAGTTCGTGGAAAAACGTGATCCTCTTTCTTAATCAATCTGAATTACAGCTAGCCAGTAATCACATTTCACGTTTACAGCAAACACGCATGCTTGATAATGAATAACAGCAATAAGTCCTCTCTGCCAGGCGAACGTGTAAACTTAGTTACTAGTTGATTTACAACGTTTTTTATGTTCCTTTCAATTTGCATTTACTAGATTTTATGTCTTTCCGTAAACGTCTTGAAATAGCCTGAGAGTGTGCTGGCGAAACTGGTTGGCTGTAATATAAGTTTGTATTTTAATTGTGTGCTTCATTATGTATTTCAGAAGGAGATGAAACAGTTGTTAAGAAAATGCTGAAATGAATACTGCAATGAGCGATTTCTTAACGATTGCGCAATAGAATATTTGTCTCTTTTGTTTTCTTTCATAGGCTAAGCAAAGCGTGGGAGTCGTTTACCAACTTCAGACACTTGGAAGGTCGATTTTTGATACGTAAAAAATCGAGGAGAATGAGGTTTGGTTTGTTTTGGTTGAGTGGCTTGAGAAGCAGTAAGTGAAAGCGTATTCTCTACTGATTTCTATCCATGCCCGCTTTTCTGTGAAGAGAGCGAGGGGTACTGGAAAATTCATGCATGTATTCTGAGAAAGCATCGCCCTCTCCAAGGTTTCTCTGAAGAATCGGATGGACTTTTCAGGTAAGATATTGTATTATTCAATTTACACACATTAATGCCAAGTTTTATTGCGTTCTTTAAAGTACACTTACACAACAAATTTGAGAAGTGGAAATGCGGAGGGTAGGAATTTCATTTTGAAACACTAGTATGTTTGAAAGTATTCCACTTGTGTCAAACTAATCAGAAATTGCAACATTTGACTATAAGAAGTGACGAGAACACTAACATACTCACATCCTATCACTCCAAGACTATATGGGACACCTAAAATACAAGGGACACCTAAAAGCAGAAAACATGGAAAAAGAAACAAGTAATTACAGACCCATTACCACATTGTATTGAACAACATCATGGCGTTATATAGACATATAACACTCTAATAAACATATTAGATTGTTCTCTCAAGAAGAACAGCAAACCTCCAGAATAAACATTTGATTAGATAAAAAGTTATTGAACCTAACAAAGTTTCAATAAGTGATGTTTATAACAAATACGTTAGGTTCAATAAACATCTATTAACAGATCTAATAAACATTTCATTAGATAAAAACTGAATAGTATAAGTGATGTTTATTGACCAAACAAAAGCATTTGACGTATATATACTCAGGATGATAAACCCTTTGAAATAGTTACAACGTCTACATCAAATGCTATTGTTTAGTCAAAAATGTTAATACGTCAAAAAACTCCGAAGGCGTATTGGGGTCGTTTTAAACTTTTTAAATTAAAAATGAATAATTTTAAAAAAATGTATTGGGGTCGACCCCAATACGCCCGCAGTTGCATTTGCATTAATGACTTGAGAAAGGGGAACAAGTAGACTGCCTTTTAGCGATTCTTTTTCGCAGAATGTCAACACATTATTCAAAATTCTTTTGCATGAGCCACTGAAATGTTTAACAACGGAATTTGTTAACTGTACTGGATCCATCATACAAATTAATATAAAAAAAATGCAATATCGTGTGGTGCTTTGTTGTCTGTCGCTGTAATAGTACAGCGACAGACAACGCAAACGAAGGACCATAGTGTCCGATTCGTCCTTTCACATGTTTTTGGGTAGGATTATTATTGATCTCAACACAGTATCAATCAAATTATTATTTGGCTAACTGAAAATGGCATATATGCATACATATATGGAAACAGAGTATGTATGCTGTATGCTGGTCAAAGTTCGAATAGCCATCCAAGTTACACAACATACTGACGATAATAGCAAGCAAACTATATCGATTAAAAGACACTGCTCCCACAGAAACAGTGGACTGCTTTGGTATTCGGGGAACAAAGAGAACAGCCGACATTTATACGGGAAGCAAGGATAGAACAAAAAATATTTAAGGTAAAACACATGTGTTCTTACTTCAGTCGTTGCTTTTCTTCAGTTACTACAGAATATTATTCAACCTGACTTAACCTAACATATACTTATATGTTATGTAGTCAACAAACTATATAACATATAAGTATAATAATTACTACGGAAAAGCCACCCCAAACTTCTACATACCTGACATGATAAACATGTATTGAACATTTCATCTCCCTCTTAGAAGAAAATTTAAACCATGCGTAGACATGAATTCCACTATATCAAAGTCTTTAGTTCAGAAACTCAGTGATAGACTCTTATGTGTCTATCCTAGATCTTTCTGAGGATACAAATGAAGTGGGACAACCCTTAATCTTGGTCTCTGACATAGGTTCAAACCTATTTTAGACTCTTCGTCTATTAGTACATAATAGGAATGAAGCATAAATGTGTAGTTTTGAAAAATGTATTTATCCAGTCTTTATTTATTTACTTCACCCATTCCAGTCCCACAATGGGACTGGAATGGGTGAAGTTTGCTTTAAATGTCTGCGATTGCGTAATAGAATATTATTCCATTACGCGATTTTTGGATACTTTAAAACTTGAGGACGGTGAGGTGTGGTTGGTTTGCTTTGGTTGAGTGGTTGTGTTGAGGAGCGGAAACAGAAAGCGTATTCTCTACTGATTCCCAGCCATGCCTGCTTTTCTGTGAAGAGAGCGAGGGGTACTGGAAATTTCACGCATGTATTCTGAGAAAACATCGCCCTTTCTCTGAGGTTTTCTCTGAGGATTCTGATGGGCTTTTCAGGCAGGATATTTTATTATTCAGTTTAAAAAGGGCGATGCTTTCGGATGGCCTTTTCAGGTAGTATATTTTATTAGTCAATTTATACACATTAATGTCACGTAATGAATGAAAAACAAAGACAAAAAAGACACAAAAAACCAGAACGATAGGATTCTAATATTTCTTCAAAAAATAATTGTTTAACAGAACTTTGAAAAGTGGAATTGCGGTGGATGGAAATTTCATTTTGAAACACTAATCAAGTTCTGTCAAAGAAACCCTAAATGAGTTTTACCGGCTTTTCAACCAGTAAAACCGAGAAGAAGCTAAGGTTGGTTTTATGAAATAAAATATTTATATATGAAAATCAAATGGACTGAAAAGGTTTGATTTTTTCTGGTTTCAACATTGGATTACACTTTATGCATTAAGGTAAGAGTTAATTTCGGTTTCACGAAATAATCTTTGTAGATTACTGTCTATTTTACAATGTGATTCTCAGATTGTGACTCTCTGATCCTAGTAATCGTTTTTGTTTTGTAAATCTCATAATCATCAGCACCCTTTGAGGGTATTCATGATAATATTACAGCACTGTTGGTTTAATTATACTTGTGAGAAGTCCATTTTGTCTTGCTAATATTTTGTGCTTCTAAGGCAGTTCTTGTTGAATCAATCCTTGTGGTCCTTGGTCTTTTTCTGCTTCTCTTTCGCTCTTGGCATCAAACATCTGGTATGCTAGCCGTTCCTGAATGACTAGCAAACCAGATGATCGATTGCGTTGGAAGAGCCAGTCTAGGAAAACTACAGTTATGATGGGGGGGGGGGGGTAATCATGTGTCTTGCCTCGCCTCGGGATCTGGGATGGATAGAGATTTGAAATTCAGAGAACATACTTCATTTATCCCAATTTAACTCGCATATATATTTTTCTCCAAATTTAAAGTTAAAAAATCGTGGTGCAAGATATTTGCGGGGATTTTCGGAAACTAATGTGATTTTGGCAAAACTTAAATTGGTCTTTTATAATTAAATACTCACTGGTCATTATAATTTATACTTGCTCACATTACTTCTAAAATGAAGGCATTTAAATTTTAATTTCCATTAATTTGTTTGGCTTGTTCCTTATTCATTTCAAAATCATAAGATCTTTGAAATATGGAGAAATCCACGGTTGAATTTCATTTGAAGTTAGCCTAAGAGATCTGTATTAATGACATCCAAAATTTCCAACGCACTCGATCAAACACTTCTTTCAGGTACTGTACTGGAAAATATGGTACAAATGTTTGGAAAATAGCTTTTGGTTAGATGCTGTGTTTGACGGTACAACATATTATAATTAGGCGGTACAACATGCAATTTTGCTTCAGTCTATACAGCACAGGAAGGGAAAGGCGATTTGTTGAAAAATATTTTACACTGAATGCCCAGAGGATAGAGTGGATGTTACACATTCTTGAATGTTAACAATGTCAACTTCTCTTCAGGGTCTATGCCACCCGTTTCACTCCCCTCCTATGCTGACCAGATATCACCGATTGCTTCGTTTCTAACCTAATTCTCATATCTATATTTGATAGTTAGATTTAAAACTGTTTTAAACCTATAACATAAAACTGGTTTGAACTCTGTAGATTCTGTTGACACAAAACGGCAGCGCCATCTATCTAATAACCTTAGTATCTGAATAACAACGGAAATGTGAAAAGGCATCGAACCACTTCCAATGCATATTTATACAAAGGAATGAAGAAATTGTTTAATTCATACACAATGCGTTTTCTTTATCGGTATAGTTAGAATAGTCTTAACTCTGACGTACAAATGCTGCACAAATAAAATAGTAAATCACTGTCATGTCTTAAGGGATGGAGTACTCTGAGAACAATTAAAAGAAAAAGAAACGTTCGGCATTAGGATAATTTCATTTTAAATGATTTTAGCTAAGTCACTTTTAATGAATAACAAACTCCTTTGCAAGCTACATTCAATTCCTAAGTATTTTCGAACTGCGTTTGTTCATCCCACTCTCCATACAGAAAAATAAATAATTTGTATGAATTTTCTTTGACATCAAATTAATCTCAATTGAAAATATCACAGCAGAGATATTGGTTACATTAATGCGTTAAAACTGAGTACTCAATGTTATTTTTGTCGATATGCTTTTATTTTAAACGCATAAGAATAATCCCACCCACCACACCTCACGTTCATGTGATTATCATCCGTGAGTTGCGATACACGCAGCCGTGGATCGAACACATCTGAAAACATCAGAAATACCCTTTTCTATCAGTCCTACTCCAGCTACTATAGAACATCACGTGCTAGCTATGCTACACATCTATTCTATAATTTCCGAATATAGACCTACAGCACCGCTGTACACTCCTACCATAATAGCATTCTCAAGTATTGTAGGCTACATTGGTGCGCCTCACCACAAAACCTTCCCCCGGAAAAGAAAATCTTTCATCATTGTAAACACAGATGGCTCGTCGCATTCACTGATGGTTAATGCTTTCTTGAAGATTCTTGCGAGTTGATTCCACGCAATGACAAATGCAGTCATCCTTTTAAAGACTATCTGCAGCCAACCATTTCCGTAATGAAAGAGGTCACATTGTTAATCCCCGAATGCCGTGTAACTACACGCGTCATTTTCGATAAACCATCATGGAGAAACACCACTTCACATGAACATAGTTCTGCCTTTCGTGGAATCAAAAGGAGAAGAAGCCGACAGGGCCAAAAACATCTTCTGGAATGATTAGCAACGCGTAACGCCTTTTATAATCATTGTGTCTTTTATATTATTATCATTCCGTTTGTACGTTTAAATTGTAAAACGCATTATGAACACTGATTTAATGTACCCTTACTTTTAAAGGGAAATGTCCCTTTTTGCCAGTCCCTGAAGATTTTGTTTGTTCCTGGCCTGCATTTTTGCCTAATCATTTTCATCAAAATGAATTCGGTGTTCTTAACGTGGTATTGAAGGATTTCTTGGTTAGGACAAAAATGCACGCTTGATAGCCTGCGGTTCATAAGAGTTTTAAGCACCGCTGGCTGATAATTAACAGTGCCGCCCATTATGGTGCAATGCTTTAATAATATATCTAAATATATAAATATTTGCTGTTCTTTCGAATAAAGAAAGCAAATTTTTATTAATCTCAAAAGTGTTCCTTTCTTGCAATTTTCCTATAACAAATTCAGATGGCGATTGAAGATCCATAATTCTCATGAAATTGGATTGGACAAGGAATTATTTTAAATGTTCTAGAAGGCACGAAATTATTGATGTGCATGTTGTCATCAGTATATAGAAGAAGTAGCCAACTTTTTATCTTCTATATACCGCTGAGTTAGATATCAACCCTCTACCCAAAAGCTGCAGACTCCCACAATGGGACGAAAAAAAACTTCTACATTCATAAACCCACAAATGATCAGTACTAAAAATTATAAAACAAATTATAACAAATTTAGCAATAATATCCTAATAATTTAAATATTTAATCTTAGAAAGAGTTCATAAAAATTTATTTGTTCCATCTCAAAACAGATTACATGTGATGTTCGGTATTGGACCATTTTCAGGAGTGTATTGTTTTTTTCAAAAACATAATCACGCGAAATAACTTTTCATGTCCAATGATTTTTTATTTAATTTAAAAGAGAATAACGAAAAGAGAATAAGTTAATTTAAAAGAGAATAATATTCATGTAGTATTAACCTTACAACTCTCATAAAATCCCTTGTACTTTGATCCATGATGGTATCCCAATGTCTTCATACTTCAAAATGAATTCAAAAGTTTTACATGCTGGTAGTTTTAGAATACATGTGTTGGGTGTAGCAAGTTTTTGATCTCGGACTCATTCGACTTCGGTATCAATTTAAAAGCTAAAATAAGAGCAGGTAAACACTAAAATAATAACAAGCAACTGTCGTATCTGAATGATTGATAAATAAATTTAAATATTTAAGTTCATTTAATTTTTCAAAATAATTCAAAGGACCAATTTAAAAGAAAAACGAACTCTTTTAAACAAAATAGTTAGTTAATTTAAAAGAGAATACTTGTAGTATTGCGCCTGCAACACTCATAAAATCCCTTTTACTTGGGACCATGATGATATGCACATATCTATTTTTTTATATGTAATTATTTTCTATAAAATATATTATCCTATTTATTTATTAATGGAATAAAGGATATCAGTTAGGAAGTTTTCAGATCGATATCTTCGTATATCTTTACTTGCTGGTGAACAATTCAAGCAAGAATTTTCAAGATGTGGTGTTAATAATGATGGATGCTGTTGTGAAGTATCCTGCTTGTATCTCTCTCTCTCTCTCTCTCTCTCTCTGACTAAACTATGATCGTTTACTACTACAGGAATAGATAAATTATTATCTATCTTAAAATTCAGAAAGATTTAGGGATTTTATAAGAATGCCAATTTTATTCATTATAAATTCATTGATAAATGCTCGGTGTTTTAAAACTTTTCGATGAAATCCGAAATATCTCTTTGCGCCTTTTATGATTTCCATATCTCGGTGATATATCAGCATTCTATGACAGTATTGCGAAAAAAAAATTCTCTTACTCTTTTTACACTGTCTGAACGACATGGAAAGCTGATAATATTACACTTCGGCTGGCCTTGTCAGTAGAAAGGGATGACCGTGAATGGATTTTCTGTCTAAAAACATTTGCTAATTTGTAAACTTTTTTATATTATGGATAAATGAAGATATATAATTAGTTAAAATATCTTATGCTATTCGGTTTTAATATGAGGTTTTTGTTTTCAAAAACGCGATTGCCTGAATTACAGAACTTCGAAATTATAAAAATATGAAAACATCATCTATATAAATTTTCAACTTACGAAGGAACAAAAAATATCAATAAGGAGAAATGAGGAAAGTAAACAATAAGATTGGATGATGAAAGAAGAACAGTTTGAATATTACATTGGTGAGGTGCATAAATGTAGTCTATTTTATCTGTGACTGTTATTATGCAAAGAATGGAAAAAGTTGTAGTATTCTGAATTCGTCTATTAATGCATTTGTAAGGGTATAGTACACGAATACAGATCACAAGATGAAATTAACTTCGCTTATCCATCATTATGACACACACACACACACACACACACACACACACACACACACACACACACACACACACACACACACACACACACACACACACAACGAATAATCACTTACGTGTCAGAAGTCACTCATCTTTTACCTTGATTGTGTACGGCATCGGACAAACAAAAATGGATATATCTATTTCTGGTTGAAAGTTTCACGGTGCTGTTGCTAACAGTATTTAATTTAATTTAATTTAATTTAATTTTAATTAAATCCACAGAAAAGACAGGCATAGACTTGCTACGTAACGAAATCATTAAGGAATACAAAAACATGGTAGTAGAAAATTCCATTAAGAAACATCTTCCAATGCTAATTTTAACTGACATTTCCAGTTAAATTGATACGAACAACGCAACTGACTCAATCCACATGCAGAACGAAGAATTCTTTAGTTGCGATACACAGATGACACAGAAATTCATCATGAGAAATAAAAAAAAATCGTGTATGATTGAGGACCATCATACACGAAACTTCAGGAGAAACACAACCTGTCCATTTTGCTCTAAACAACGTAAGTGCAGCGAGTGAACGCGAATAAAGTCCGATATGAACTGCAAAAATTGCTAAAATCATAAGAAACAAGCAAAACCAAAAACTACTGTAAACACATGGCCCCAAGCAAAACCTTCCGACATACTGCTATTAGAGCAGCTCAAAATTCAAAATAGTTTATGGAAAGCAATAATAAAACTTGTACTGTAAAAACAGCACTACTTCCCTAGCACCTTCAAATAAGTCTCCAATGGTCTATAAAGGCTGTAAATAAATTAACATAACTCATAAATAGAAAAAATATAGGAGCAGCATTAATACAAGAACCTTCAACATCAACAACAAAATATGCAGCTTTCCAACTAATTATAAAATATTTTCCAAATGATCAGAAAGAAAGAGAGCTGCAATACTCGCGGTCAACCCTGAAGTCGAGGAAATGTTAATTTCTCAGCCAAGGAACAGGCTAGGAACATGGCGAAAGATAGCATCTTGGAAATGGTTAAAAAGAAAACTGATCAGCACAAAAATAGATACAAAATCTTCTGATTTAATCTCTCTTTGTCTGGATGAGAGTACGAGATTATCCGTAATTCGAACAGCTCATTTAGCAATTTTTATTCGTTATTGTGTTGTGATTAATATAAAAGAGGAATTGATCAGTTTAAGAACATTTGCAACAAGAAAAGGAATAGATATTTGCAATGCAGTTGTCAATGCACTTGCTGGAAGAGATATAGATCTCTCCAAAATTGTATCAGTAATTACTGATAGTGCTCTAAGTGTGATTGGAGAGGAAAATTATTTTTCAAATTATTTACCGAACGTATTGGACATTCGGTTCTGGGTTTTCATTGCATTATACATCAGTAGGTTTTATGCGCAAAGGCTAGTTTCAAGCCAACGGAAGATATTATGAGCATTGTAACAAAATTGGTCAATTTTATATCGACACACACTTGAAATGAACGAACATTTAGAGAATTATTAAGTGAGTAAACTCAATTTTCAATGGTTTACTTATGTCAAACCACCTCGACGATTAAGTCGTTTGAAAGTTCTTTAAAGATTTGTTGAGTTGAGTTTAGATGAAGAAAGACTTTTTTACGTAATACGAAAATCACGAGAAAATACAATCACTTGATGAAAATCGAATGGTTTTCCAAATTAATGTTTTTAGTCATTCCTGTTTACATTTAAATGAGTTAAAAGTTACGCTGCAAGGTGTTGCCAAGATATTTATTGAGAGGTTTGATTTAATGAAAGCATTCGAAGCTAAATTACAAATTTTCCATCGTGACGTTATTATCTATATTTTCCAAATACCAAAATTAGTTCTTTGCAGATCTAGGATTCCATTAAAAACCAGATCACGTTCAATTGACAACAGACTTTTCTACAGTTATTCAGTCAATAATGAAAAAATTTTCTTTAAGATTTACGCAGTTCAGGCAATTTGCAGAGATATCAAAATTTATTTTGCCTCCAGACACAGCATGAGCAGATATTCTCAATTTGGAGATTTTCGAGTGACTGAATTTGGAAAATATAGAAATGCAATTAATCGAAATTCAGTCCAGTTCTATATGGAAATAAAATTTTGTAGATTTAAGAAATACCTCCAAAATAATGGGAAATGATGGATTATTAGGCGTAGTTAAAAAGAATGCCGAAGACGAAATAATGAGAACTTGGAATGCCATTCCTGAAACCTTTTATTGTTTAAAAAAAACTAGTGACCGCTATATTATCAATTTTCCCCTCTACAAAGGCTCGTGAGTCATTATTGTTTAAAAAGAATTTTATAAAAGACAGTTGAAGAAATAGAATGACTGATGAATCTTGTTCGCCGTGTGTATCACTAAAAGTGACAAAATATGAACCCGATTGAAAGCATTTGGCATCTAATGTACAACAGCAAAAATCTCATTAATAAATTGATAACAGATTGATATTGATTTGTATACGACAATGTGTATGTCAAATTATGAGTTCACTATTATGAAATTTTATGTTAATTTTTAAATTTTCTCAAAACAATTCTGCAATTAATTTGTGTGTGTGTGTGTGTGTGTGTGTGTGTGTGTGTGTGTGTGTGTGTGTGTGTGTGTGTGTGTGTGTGTGTGTGTGTGTGTGTGTGTGTGTGTGTGTGTGTGTGTGTGTGTGTGTGTGTGTGTGTGTGTGTGTTTTGACGTATAAGAGACCGGCTCCAGTTTCTGAAAAGAAACAACTGTTAACCCCTTCACATAAGTTTAAAAAAATGACTTATACTTAAATGTTCTCAATAAAATATCGCTCACAACCTGGAAGTCCATGAAGAATGATTTTCTTATCACCATTTGGAAATCACATCCTAGTGGAGGATATTTTTAAATATATGATAACTATTATTACTATTGTTTATAGGATTCCATAGAGTAAGAAAGTATTCAATTCACCCTAACTACACAGACTCTCTCTCGCGTGCGCTCGCGTGAACGCACACACACCACTATCTTTGATATACGTCTGTTTGGGTTAAAATTGGTAGTCACTGATTTGCATAACGTTCACTGCCGTTTCACATCAAAAGACGTAAATTGATCGATTCCGAAGCGTAGTGATTAACAGAAGGAAATAATAATTATAAAAGTGGTTTTCATACAAATTATTTTAGTTTTCGGACTTAGACAATTTTATTGATCTTCGACTATTCCCTATTACTATTTGGTTGAGAACAAAGGTTGACTGTAATAAATCGTGCAAATTTATTGCTTCAAACCTACAAATCTAGTGATAATTTTTACATCCCAAATTATCTGTTGGTATGTTTCTTAAATCTCAATAAAAATAATTTCTACTAATGCAATTGTAAAATAATACTATTTTCGAACTTCAGAATTAAAGTAAATGGCCCATAATCCTTTGTCACTATCATCAAGTACACAATCACATGATTTATGACGTATGTATATAACGAGCAATCACATTTAATTGTTTGCATGTCGTCATGGTTAGAGCAGATGCAAAAATGCTAAACAAGTGAACAGTAAACAATCGAATGAATTCTACTGTTGTTCATTACCTGAGCTGCCAGGACATAAAAGGCCTCCGGTTCAGCAACTCAGTGATAGTCTATTCTGAGGCTATCCCAGATCCTTCTGAGAGTACAAATGAAGTGGGACAACCCTGAGTCTTGAGCTCTGGCATAGGTTCGAGGCCTATTTTAGACTCTTCGTGTATATGTACATAATAGGAATGAAACAGAGATGTGTAGTTTCGAAAAATGTATTGATCCACGATGGGAATACAATGGGTGAGGTTTCCCTTAAGTGTCTGCTTCATTTAAATTAAAATATTTGGTCGTTTTATAATAAATTACAAACTTATTTAATACTGACCATTTACAAACAAACCTACATTATAGCCTCCAGTTTCGTCAGCAACCAGTCCGGCTTTTTCAAAGCGTTTACGAAAAGACATAAAAACTAGTAAATGCAAATTGAAAGTAACATTAAAAATGTTGCAAACCAATTAGCAGCTAAGGTAACATGGTCGCGTGACAGAGGACTTATTGTTCTTATTCATTATCACGCATGCGTATTTGTTGTAAACGTGAAATGTGATTACTGGCTAGTTGTAGTTCAGATTGATTTAGAGAGAGGATCAGGTTTTTCCACGAACTATTTAGGATTGCACCCTGATTTCTGATGACGTTTCCACTGGATATTAACAGTATTGTGGCTTCCTTGAATAAATGATGCATGTAGTCGTCATTCAGATATGTCACGGAGCTGTTTTTGCACTATACCGTGTGGATAGACGTACAGAAATGATGTGCTAAGCCGGAAGAGATACTTTTGTTGTGGTGTATATCACCAACATGTTCTTTTTGTCTGATTTTTCAACTCTGTGAGTTTGTCCGATGTAGGCAAGACCACAGCAGCAAGGAATGAAATATACTCCTGGATATGTGTAGAATGGCACCTTATCTTTTGAGAATCCTAAAACTTGTCTGATGCTGGTGGTTGGTTTGAAGACCACTCTGGTGTTGTAGACTCTTAGTATTCTGGCTCGGTGATAAGAAATTAACCTGATGAAAGGAATCACTACAGTAGAAATGTACTGGGATCGTGATTCTTCTTGTATGGGTTTGTCACTGTATAGATATTTTTGATGATGTTTTGAGGATATTCATTTTGTGATGGGTTGGCTATTAGTGGGAGTTCAGTCTGTGTACCTTCTTCTGATATAAACTTTCTGGCCCTATATTTCAACATTTGGACAATGCTCGGTATCTCTGTCTTGTGATGATTTGAAGTATAATGCAGATATCTTCCATTATCTGTGGGCTTTCTGTAAATAGATAATTTGATACTATTTGATTGTTTCTTTATCAAAATGTCTAAAAAATGCAGTTGACTGTTCCTTCACTTCCAGAGTGAATTTTGTCTTGTTTTGAATTCAGTTGATTTTATCCACAGATGATTTAAGGTATTATAAGCTATCTTGCCATTTAATGAAGATATCATCAACATATCTCCACCAGATAGATGGTCTAGGTGAGATTGTGAAGAGAATTTCTTTTTCAATTTTTCTATGAAAAGTTCCGCACAAGATGGCGAGAGTGGGCTTTCCATTGCTAGTCTTTCTGATTGTTGGTATGTGGTATTGTTAACCTTGAAGAAATTAGATTGAAGATAATGTCTAATTATTTGAATAATGTCTAGAGGAAAGATATCTTGGATGATGTTTATTGCTCTTCTACTGGTACATTGGTGAAAATCTGTTGAGGCAATCTAAATTGGTTGACAGTTATTTAAAAAATATTGAATATTCTTGATATTGAATTCTGTTGATCTTATTTTATTATTTAATAGGATTTCAAGATGCTTTGCCAAAAGGTAGGTTGGTGATGATCTTCCATAAACGATTGGACGGAGAGGTATCTCTTGTTTATGTGTTTTATGTGTGCATATAGTCTTGGAGTGATATGGTGTGAGGAGTTTAGGGTTCTCTTCACTTCTCCTGGCCAAATATTACAATTTCTGATTAGTTGGTTTGTTTCATTATGGATTTTTATTGCGAGTTCTCTGTCTAGGATCTTGTAGGTGGAGTTGCCTGATGGTAATACGTTTAACTTATCACAATAATCTTTAGAGTGGAGGATAATTGTAGAATTTCCATTATCAGCCTATGTAATAATGATAGCTTTGTTTTTCTTCAAGTTGAGAATTGTCTTTCTATCATAAGGAGACCTGTTAGAATAGGTTGTAAGACTTTGGGTAGACTTATCGTTATTACAAAGGCTGATAATGGAAATTCTACAGTTATACTTAACTGTAAAGATTATTATGATACGTTAAACATATTACTAGCAGACGTTTCAACCTATAAGATATTAGACAGACACCCCACAATAAAAAATCATAATGAAACAAACCAACTAATCACAAATTGTAACATTTGGCCAGAAGAAGTGACAAGAACACTAACATACTCACATCCTCTCACTCCAAGACTATATGGGACACCTAAAATACATAAACAGGATATACCTCTCCGTTCAATCGTGAACGGAGAGGTATATCGTTCACGATTGAACGGAGGTATATCGTTTCCGTTCAATCGTGAACGGAAAGAGATCTTGGATGATAAACATCATCGAAGATCTCTTTCCTCTAGACTTCACACAGATGTTTAGATACTGCCTTCCATCTAATTTCTTCAAAGTTAACAACAACATATACCAACAATTAGAAGGCCTAACAATGAAAGCATATTATCACCATCTCATGCAGACCTTTTCATGGAAAAACTTGAAAAAGAAATTCTCTCCACAATCTCCCGTAGACCATCTATATGGCGGAAATTTGTTGACGATATCTTCATTACATGGCATGAGAGCTTACAAAACCTTACATAGTTTGCGGATAAAATAAACTCAATACATAACGAGATGAAATTCACTCTGGGAGTGGAAGAACATCAGTCGACTGCTTTTTTGGACATCTTAATAAAGAAACGCTCAAATAGTGTCAAATTATCTATTTGCAGAAAGCCCACAGATACTGGAAGATATCTTGATTATACTTCAAATCATCACAAAACACAGAAACTGAGCAATACCCAAATATAGAAATATAGGGCCACAACATTTATATCAAAAGAGAAGGATACACAGACTGAACTACCAATAATAGCCAACACGTTATCACAAAATGGACATCCTCCAAACATCATAAAAAATATCTATACCGTGACAACCCCAGACAAGAAGAATCACGCTTCCAGCACAAATCTACTTCCTTTGATCAGGTCAATTTCTTATCAAATAGCCAGAACACTAAGAGTCTACAACATCAGTGTGGTCTTCAAACCAACCACCAACATCAGACAAATTTTAGGATCCCCAAAAGATAAGGTGTCATTCTACAAATATCCAGAAGTATATTACATTCCTCGATTCTATTGTCTTGCCTACATCGGACAAATTCACGTAGTTTAGAAATAAGACAAAAAGAACATGGTGATATTCACCACAACAGAAATACCTCTTCCGGCTTAGCACTTCATTTCTGTACGTCTAACCACACGATAGATTGGCAAAACAGCTACATGCCATATCTGGATGAATAATACAGGGGTCGTTCATTCAAGGAAACCACTATAATATTAATATTCTGCGGAAACCTCAACAGAAATCAGGGTGCAATCCTAAACAGTTGGGGGAAAAACCTGATCCTCTTTCTAAATCAATCTGAATTACAGCTAGCCAGTAATCACATTTCACGTTTACAGCAAACACGCATGCTTGATAATGAATAACAGCAATAAGTCCTCTCTGTCACCCGAACGTGTAAACTACTAGCTTCTAGTTCATTTACAACGCCTTTTTGTGTTCCTTTCAATTTGCATTTACTAGTTTTTATGTCTTTCGGTAAACGCCTTGAAAGAGCCTGACAGTTTGCTGGCGAAACTGGTAGGCTATAATGTAAGTTTGTATTTTAATTGTGTGCATCATTATGTATTTCAGAAGGAGATGAAACAGTTGTTAAGAAAATGCTGAATTGAATACTGCAATGAGCGATTTCTTAACGATTGCGTAATAGAATATTTATCTCTTTTGTTTTCTTTCATAGGCTAAGCGAAGTGTGGGAGTCGTTTACCAACAACTTCAGACACTTGTAAGGTCGATTTTTGATACGTAAAAAATTGAGGAGGGTGAGGTTTGGTTTGAGGAGCGGTAACTGAAAGCGTATTCTCTACAGATTTCCATCCATGCCCGCTTTTCTGTGAAGAGAGCGAGGGGTACTGGAAAATTCAAGCATGTATTCTGAGAAAGCAATGCCCTCTCCAAGGTTTCTCAAAAGACTCGGATGGGCTTTTCAGGCAAGATATTGTATTATTCAATTTACACACATTAATGCCAAGTTTTATTGCGTTTTTTAAAGTACACGTACACAACAAAATTGAAAAGTGGTAATGCGGAGGGTGGGAATTTCATTTTGAAACACTGGTATGTTTGGAAGTATTACAAGCTGTGTCAAAGAAACTCTAAAGTGTATGAAACTGCTTGAATACTTCACGAGATACAGCCGTACAATACCCCGTATAGTTATCTGAATAGATGCAAAGCCAATCTAAATAAATGATGCCTGAAATACTAAAGATGGCATTAATCGCTCCCATTCATAAACATGGAAAAATAAACAAGTAATTATAGACCCATTACCACATCATGTAGTTATATATAACACGCTAATAAACATTAGATAGAACACTCCAGAAGAAAATCAAAGCTCCAGAATAAATATTTCATTAGATAAAAACAGAATAGTATTTTAATGTTTATTGAATCTAACATATTAACAAATACGTTTATCTATTAACAGATTTAATAAACATTTGATTAGATAAAAACTGAATAGTATTAGTGATATTTATTGACTAAACAAATGCATTTGACGTATTAACATAAAATGTTAATATCTCAGAAACTAATTGTTGGACAGAACAATTAGTTTTTGAGGTATTAACAACATACTCAGGATGATAAACTCTTTTGAATAGTTATAACCAATAGTTATGTTTTTGATATAATAAAAAAGTATTTATTATTATATCAAAAACATTAATTTTGCATTAATGACTTGAGAAAGGGGAACAAGGTTAGACTGCATTTTAGCGATTCTTTTTCGCAGAATATTCTTTTGCAAGAGCTACTGAAACGTTTAACAACGGAACTTGTTAACTGTACTGGATCCATCATACAAATTAATAATAAAAAAAATGCAATATCGTCGACAGACAACAAAGCAGCACACGATATTAGCCATCTTCCGTCAAGAAATAAAATCTTCCGTTACGCAAACGATGGGACCATAGTGTCCGTTTCGTCCTTTCATATGTTTTTGGGTAGGATTATTATTGATCCCAACACGGCATCAATCACATCATTATTTGGCTAACTGACAACGGCATATATGCATACATATATGCAAACTATATATATGCTGTATGCTGGTCAAAGATCGAAGAGCCATCCGAGTTAGGATAATAGCAAGCACACTATATCGATTAAAAGACACTGCTCCCACACAAACAGTGCACTGCTTTGGTATTCTGGGAACAAAGAGAACAGTGCCGACATTTATACGGGAAGCACGGACAGAACAAAAAATATTTAAGGTGAAACACATAAGTGTTCTTACTTCAGTCGTTGTTTTTCTTCAGTTACTACAGAATATTACTTAAGTCCAACCTACAGAGTAAACAGAACAACATATTATTCAACCTAACATAACCTAACATATATGTTATGTAGTCAACAAACTACCGAACTTCTACATACCTGACATGATAAACATGTATTGTGTCAACACAACTAAGGATGGAATTTATGGATTTATGAATATTATGAATATATTTATCGTGGACAAAACACACACAAACCTATAACAAACACAATTACATGGATACATTTCTAAACATTTCATTAAACATTTCATCTCCCTCTTACAAAAAAATTTAAACCATGCGTAGATGATTTCCACTATTGCAAAGCCTTCAGTTCAGAAACTCACTGATAGACTCTTATAGACTCTTATATGTCTATCCTAGATATTTGTGAGGATACAAATGAAGTTGGATAACCCCTAGATCTTTCTGAGGATAAAAATGAAGTGGGACAACTCTTAATCGTGATCTGTAACATAGTAACGAAGAGTGTAAAATAGGTTCGAGCCTATTTTACACTCTTCGTCTATTAGTACATAACTGGAATGAATCATAAATGTGTAGTTTTGAAAAATGTATTTATCTACGATAAATATATTCTTCAAACTACACATAGTGAAGCAGACATTTAAGACAAATGTGTAGTTTTGAAAAATGTATTTATCCAGTCTTTATTTATTTACTTCACCCATTCGATTCTCATTGTGGGACTGGAATGGGTGAAGTTTATCTTAAATGTCTGCGATTGCGTAATAGAAGATTATCTCTTTTGTTTTCTTTCATAGGCTTAACAAAGCGTGGGAGTCCGAAATTAACTTCTACCTTAATGCATAAACAGTAATCCAATGTGGAAACCAGAAAAAAAATCAAATCTTCTCAGTATATTTGATTTTCATATATAAATATTTTATTTCATAAAACCAACCTCCTCTTCGTCTGAGTTTTACTGGCTTTTTAACCAGTAAAACTCCAGCAAGAAAAGATATATCTTCGTACATCTTTTCTTGCTGGAGAACAATTCAACAAGATTTTTCAAGATATGGTGTTAATAATGATGGATGCTGTTATGAAGTATCCTGCTTGTTCTCTCCCTCTCTCTCTCTCTCTCTCTCTCTCTCTCTCTCTGAATAAATTATGATCGATTACTACTACAGGAATATAAATTATAATCGTTTACTACTACAGGAATAGATAATTTATTATCTATCTTAAAATTCATAAAGATTTAGGGATTTTATAAGAAAGCCAATTTTATTCATTATAAATTCATTGATAAATGCTCGGTGTTTTAAAACTTTTCGATGAAATGCTGAATATCTCATTTCGCCTTTTATGATTTCCATATCTCGATGATATATCAGCATTCTATAACATCCATGCAAAATAAAACAAAATAAATTGGAGCAATGTCCCAAGCATGTAAGATTATGAAACCAGAGTATCCATGTGTATTATTCTAACTTGAGTTTACAGGAAGAACCATTCCACTCTTCGATAAGACTGGCTAACTCACCTTCAGATGAAAACGCCATCATAAACATTTTTGTGACAGTGAACGGATTTTCTGTCTAAAAACATTTGCTAATTTCAAAATTTTTTATCTTATAGATAAATAAAGACATATAAGTAGTTATCTTATGCTATTATGTTTTACATGAGATTTTTGTTTTCAAAAACGCGATTCCTTGATTACAGAACTTCGAAATTATAAAAATATGAAAACATCATCTACATAAATTTTCATCTTACGAAGGAGCAAAAAATATCAATAAGGAGAAATAAGGAAAGTAAACAATATGATTGGATGATGAAGGAAGAACAGTTTGAATATTACATTGGTGACGTGCATAAATGTAGCCTATTTTATCTGAGAATGTTATTATGCAAAGAATGGAAAAAGTTGTAGTATTGTGAATTCGTCTATTAATGTATATGTAAGGTACAGTACACGAATACCGATCACAAGAAGAAATTAACTTCGCTTATCCATCATTAATACACACACACACACACACACACACACACACACACACACACACACACAACGAATAGTCACTTACGTGCCAGGAGTCGCTCATCTTTTACCTTGATTGTGTACGGCATCGAACAAAAAAAAATGGATATATCAATTTCTGGTTGAAAGTTGCACGGTGCTGTTGCTAACAGTATTTAATTTAATTTAATTTAATTTAATCCAAAGAAAAGACCGGCATAAACTTGCTACGTATCGAAATCATTAAGGAATACAAAAACATGGTAGTAGCAAATCCTATTAAGAAACATCTTCCAAAGCTAATTTTAACTGACATTTCCCTGAAGTTGATACGAACAACGCAATTGACTCAATCCACATGCAGAACGAAGAACTTTCCAGTAGCGATACATAGATGACACAAAAATTCATCATGACACATAAAAAAAATCTTCTATGATTGAGGATCATCATACACGAAACTTCAGGGGAAAAACAAAAAAATAATCAGCTAATGCCTATTATTCCTTTATAGGGAGTAGGCGAGGCCATTAAATCCTATCTAGCTTTTGGAGACTGAGTGGGCAGTTCAATCTCCACGGGTACCCAATCAGAGATAGCTGGCCAGTGTCTATCACTAATTATAGCATCCACCGATGAACAGGCTGGCAAACAAGTGCTGCAATCTCTTGGTACCTAACCCTAACAAGATATGTTACTGTCTGACATAATGTGGGTACTAAGATCGATTTCCTTGAGTTTACGGGATAAAAACACGATTTTCCGGGAGAAAAATCCGTTTGTCCGTGCCGGAGTTCGACTAACTCGGTATTCGGTCGAAGAAAGGCTTAGCAAAAGTTCCTCCAAACGGAGACTACACTTGAACTTAAGTCTGACTTCAAGCGACCAAGCACATTGGACGCACACGCCACTGTGCTACACAGGCGATTAGGGGAAAAACAATCTGTCCATTTTACTCTAAATGACGTAAGTTCAGCGAGTGCCCTCGAAATAATCCCGATATGAATTGCCTAAATTGCTAAAATCATAAGAAGCAGTCAAAACCAAAAACAACTGCAAACACATGGCCCTAAGCAAAACCTTCCCACTTACTGCTATTAGAGCAGCTCAAAATTCAAAACATAGATTATGGAAAGCAATAAGAAAGCTTGTACTGATAAAAACAGTACTACATCCCTGTCATGCCTTCAAATAAATCTTCAATGGTCTATATATACTGTAAATAACTTAACAGAACTCATAAATAGAAAACATATATAGGAGTAGCATTCAGAACCTTAAAACATCAACAATAAAATACGTATCTTTCCAAATAATTATAAAATATTTTCCAAGGGTTCAAAAAAAAACAGTGCTGCAATACTCGCGGTCAATCCTGAAGACGAGGAAATATTAATTTCTCAGCCCAGCAACGAGTACTCTGTACTTATCGAATTAACTTACAGAGGAATTAAAACGTTTCCCGCAAGTATGTATCTAAACTATCGCGCTGATTTTTAACACAAGGAAAAAATTATTCAAAGATTAAGAGATGTGCCTTTGGTCAGGAACATGGCGAAAGACAGAATCTTGGAAATGGTTAAAAACAAAAGTGATCAGCAACAAAATAGATACAAAATCTTCTGCTTTATTCTCACTTTTCTCTGGATGACAGTACGAGATTATCCATAATTCGATCAGCTCGTTTAGCAATTTTTATTCGTTATTGTGTTGTGGATAATATTAAAGAAGAATTGATCACTTTAAGAACATTCACAACAAGAAAAGGAATAGATATTTGCAATGCAGTTGTAAATGCACTTGCTGAAAGAGATATAGATCTCTCCAAAATTGTATGAGTAACTGCTGATGGTGCTCTAAGTGTGATTGGAGAGGAAAATAATTTTGTCAATTTATTTACCGAACTTATTTGATATTCGGTTCAAGGTTTTTTTTAACAAAATTGGTCAATTTTATATCGACACACGCTTGAAATGGACGAACATTTAGAGAATTATTAAGAGAGGTAAACTCAATTTTCAATGGTTTACTTATGTCAAACAACGTCGACGGTTAAGTCGTTTGAAAGTTCTTTAAAGATTTGTTGAGTTGAGTTTAGATGAAGAAAGACTTTTTTACGTAATACGAAAATCACTGGAAAATACGATCAATTAATGAAAGTCGAATGGATTTTAAAATTAATGTTTTTACTCATTTTTGTTTACATTTAAATGAGTTAAATGTTACAATGCAGGGTGTTGACAAGACAATTATTCCCATGCTTGTTTTAATGAAAGCATTCAAAGCTAAATTACAAATTTTCCATCGTGACGTTATTTCCTATATTTTCCAAATACAAAAAAAAAATTTCTTTGCAGATCTAGGATTCCATGAAAACACAGATCACATTCAATTGACAACAGAGTTTTCTAAAGTAATTCAGTCAATA
The DNA here is from genome assembly GCF_054136105.1 of Typopeltis vanoorti. Taxonomy (NCBI): domain Eukaryota; kingdom Metazoa; phylum Arthropoda; class Arachnida; order Uropygi; family Thelyphonidae; genus Typopeltis; species Typopeltis vanoorti. Next base: position 86,625,501 of record NC_143566.1, read on the forward strand.
GCGAACAAATTTTCTTTAGGATTTACGCAGTTTAGGCAATTTGCAGAGACATCAAAATTTATTTTGCCTCCAGACACAGCATGAGCGGATATTCTTAATTAGAAGATTTTCGAGTGACTGAATTTGGAAGATATAGAAATGCAATTAATCGACTTTCAATCCAGTTATTTATGGAAACAAAATTTTGTTGATTTAAGAAATGACTTGAAAATAATGGGAAATGATGGATTATTGGCTACAGCTGAAAAGAATGTCGAAGACGAAATAATGAGAATTTGGAATGCCATTCCTGAAACCTTTTGCTGTTTAAAAAAAAAAAAAAAACTAATGACGGCTATATTATCAATTTTCCCCTCTACAAAGGCTCGAGGTTCATTGTTGTTTAAAAAGAATTTTATAAAAGACAGTTTAAGAAACAGAATGACTGATGAATCTAGTTCGCTCTGTGTATTACTAAAATTGACAAAATATGAACCCAATTAAAAACATTTGGCATCTAATGTACAACAGCAAAAATATCATTAATAAATTGATATTGATTTGTATACGACAATGTGTATGTCAAATTAGGAGTTCATTTTTATGAAATTTTATGCAATGCAATTCTGCAATTAATTTGTGTGTGTGTGTGTGTGTGTGTGTGTGTGTGTGTGTGTGTGTGTGTGTGTGTGTGTGTGTGTGTGTGTGTGTGTGTGTGTGTGTGTGTGTGTGTGTGTGTGTGTGTGTGTGCGTGTGTGTGCGTGTGTGTGGACGTAAGAGACCGGCTCCAGTTTCTAAAAAGAAACAACTGTTAACCCCTTCACATAAGTTTCAAAAAATGACTATTACTTAAATGTTCTCGTTAAAATATCGCTCGGGACCTAGAAGTCAATGAAGAATGATTTTTCTTATCAACACTTGCAAATAACATCCTAGTGGAAGATATTTTTAAATATATGATAACTATTATTACTACTCTTTATAGGTCTCCATAGAGTAAGATAGTATTCAACTCCCCCTAACTACACAGACTCTCTCTCTCGCGTGCGCGCGAGCAAACGCACGCACACCGACATCTTTCATATGCGTCTGTGTGTGTTCAAATTGGTAGTCACCGATTTGCATAATGTTCATTGCCGTTTCACATCAAAAGACGTGTAAATTGTACGATTCCGAAGCGTAGTGATTAACAGACGGAAATATTAATTATAAAAGTGGTTTTCTTACAAATTATTTTAGTTTTCAAACTCAGACAATTTTATTGATCTTCGACTAATCCCAAATACTATTTGGTTGAGAAAAAAGGTTGACTATACAAAAACGTTGAAATTTATTGCTTCAAACCTACCATTCTAGTGAAAATTTTTCATCCCAAATTATCTGTTTATATGTTTCTTAACTCTCAATAAAAATAATTTCTACCAATACTATTGTAAAATAATACTATTTTCAAACTTCAAAAATTAAGTAAATTGCCCATAATCCTTTGTCACTGTAATTAAGTACACAATCACATGATTTATGATTGTGTACTTAATTACAGTGTATTTAATAACTTCATGTATATAACAAGAAATCACATTTCATTGTTTGCATGAGGTCATGGTCAGAGCAGATGCAAAAATGCTAAACAAGTGAACTGTAAACAATCGAATAAAGTCTACTGTTGTTCATTACCTGACCTGCAAAACACATAAAAGGCCTCCGGTTCAGCAGCTCAGCGATAGCCTGTTCAGTGGCTATCCCAGATCCTTCTGAGAGTACAAATGAAGTGGGAGAACCATTAATCTTGAACTCTGACATAGGTTCGAGGCCTATTTTTGAATCTTCGTGTATTTGTACATAATAGGAATGAAGCAGAGATGTGTAGTTTTGAAAAATACATTGATCCACGATGGGAATTCAATTGGTGAGGTTTGCCTTAAGTGTCTGCTTCACTTAAATTAAACACATTTGGTCATTTTATAATAAATTACAAACTTATTTAATACTGACCATTTACAAACAAACCTACATTATAGCCTCCAGTTTCGCCAGCAACATGTCCGGCTTTTTCAAGGCGTTTACGAAAAGACATAAAAACTAGTAAATGCAAATTGAAAGGAACATGAAAAACGTTGTAAACCAACTAGTAGCTAAGGTTACACGTTCGCGTGACAGAGGACTTATTGTTCTTATTCATTATCACTCATGCGTATTTGTTGTAAACGTGAAATGTGATTACTGGCTAGTTGTAGTTCAGATTGATTTAGAGAGAGGATCAGGTTTTTCCACGAACTATTTAGGATTGCACCCTGATTTCTGATGACGTTTCCACTGGTTATTAACAGTATTGTGGCTTCCTTGAATAAACGATGCATGTAGTCGTCATTCAGATATGGCATGGAGCTGTTTTTGCACTATACCGTGTGGATAGACGTACAGAAATGATGTGCTAAGCCGGAAGAGATACTTTTGCTGTGGTGTATATCACAAACATGTTCTTTTTGTATGATTTTTAAACTCCGTGAGTTTGTCCGATGTAGGCAAGAATGGAGCAAGAATGTAATATACTCCTGGATATGTGTAGAATGGCACCTTATCTTTTGAGGATCCTAAAACTTGTCTGATGCTGGTGGTTGGTTTGAAGACCACTCTGGTGTTGTAAGCTCTTAGTATTCTGGCTAAGTGATAAGAAATTAACTAGATGAAAGGAATCATTACAGTAGAAATGTACTGGGATCGTGATTCTTCTTGTCTGGGTTTGTCACTGTATAGATATTTTTGATGATGTTTGGAGGATATCCATTTTGTGATGGGTTGGCTATTAGTGGGAGTTCAGTCTGTGTACCTTCTTCTGATATAAACTTTCTGGCCCTATATTTCAACATGTGGACAATGCTCGGTATCTCTGTCTTGTGATGATTTGAAGTATAATGCAGATATCTTCCATTATCTGTGGGCTTTCTGTAAATAGATAATTTGATACTATTTGATTGTTTCTTTATCAAAATGTCTAAAAAATGCAGTTGGCTGTTCCTTCACTTCCAGAGTGAATTTTATCTTGTTTTGAATTCAGTTGATTTTATCCACAGACGATTTAAGGTATTATAAGCTATCTTGCCATTTAATGAAGATATCATCAATATATCTCCACCATAGAGATGGTTTAGGTGAGATTGTGAAGAGAATTTCTTTTTCAAGTATTTCTATGAAAAGGTCTGCACAAGGTGGTGAGAGTGGGCTTTCTACTGCTAGGCTTTTTGTTTGTTGGTATGTGGTATTGGTAACCTTGAAGTAATTAGATTGAATGCAGTGTCTAAACATCTGTGTGATGTCTAGAGGAAAGAGATCTTGAATGATTTTTATTGCTCTTCTACTGGTACATTGGTCAAAAAGGCTATCTTGTCTGTTGGTGTAATCTTAATGGCTTGACGTTTATTTAGAAAATGTTGACTATTCTTGATGTGGACTTCTATTGATGTTATTATATTATTTAATAAGATTGCAAGATGCTTTGCCAAAAGGTAGGTTGATGATGATCTTCCATCAACGATTGGACGGAGAGGTATCTCTTGTTTTTGTGTATTATGTGTGCATATAGTCGTGGAGTGATCAGGTGTGAGGAGTTTAGTGTTCTCTTCACTTCTCCTGGCGAAATATTACAATTTCTGATTAGTTGGTTTGTTTCATTGTGGTTTTTTATTGCGAGTTCTCTGTCTAGGATCTTGTAGGTGGAGTTTCCTGATAGTAATACGTTTAACTTATCATAATAATCTTTAGAGTTGAGGATAATTGTAGAATTTCCGTTATCAGCCTAGGTAATAATGATAGCTTTGTTTTTCTTCAAGTTGAGAATTGTCTTTCTATCACAAGGAGACCTGTTAGAATAGGTTGTAAGACTTTGGGTAGACTTATCGTTATTACAAAGGCTGATAATGGAAATTCTACAGTTATACTTAACTGTAAAGATTATTATGATACGTTCAACATATTACTAGCAGACCATTCAACCTATAAGATATTAGACAGAGACCCCACAATAAAAAATAATGATGAAACAAACCAATTAATTACAAATTGTAACATTTGGTCAGAAGAAGTGACGAGAACAATTTTTTTGTTGGAGAACAATTCAAGCTTTTCAAGATGTGGTGTTAATAATGATGGATGCTGTTGTGAAGTATCCTGCTTGTTCTCTCTCTCTCTCTCTCTCTCTCTCTCTCTCTGTCTCTCTCTCTCTGACTAATCTATGATCGTTTACTACTACAGGAATAGATAAATTATTTTGTATCTTCAAATTCAGAAAGATTTAGAGAAATCTATACGAAAGCCAATTTTATTCATTATAAATTCATTGCTAAATGCGCGGTGTTTTAAAACTTTTAGATAAAATGCTAAATTCCTCATTCACCTTTAATGATTTCCATATCTCGATGATATATCAGCAATCTGTGACAGTATTGCTATTAAAATAATTCTCTTACTCTTTTTACACTGTCTGAACGACATGGAACGCTGATATTACACTTCCGCTGATCTTGTCAGTAGCAAGGGAACTGTTTTATTTTGCATTAATGTTTCTTCTTTGAACAATTTTCCAAGCATGTAAGATACGAGAGCAGAGTACTCATTTTTATTCTTCTAACCTGAGTTTACAGGAAGAACCCATCCACTCCTTGATAAGACTGGCTAACTCACCTTCAAATGAAAACCCCATCATAAAGATTTTTCTGACCGTGAAGGGATTTTCTTTTAAAAAACATTTGCTAATCTGTAAACTTTTTTATCTTACGGATAAATAAAGACATATAATTATTTAAAATATCTTATGTCGACTAGGTTTCAATGTGAGGCTCTTGTTTTCAAAAAACGCACTGAATTATACAACTTCGAAATGATAAAAATATTAAAATATCATCTGTATAAATTTTAACTTAGGATGGAAGAAAAAATGTCGAACAACAAAAATGGATATATCTATTACTCGCTGAAAGCTTGCACGGTGCTGTTCCTAACACTGTGTAATTTATTCCATAGTTTCATAGTAATGATTGAATTTTATTTTATCTTTACGGACCGAATTCTGCTGAGTACTTAAGGATAGCTGAGGAACAGACTGAGTCTGTTGTTCAGCTATCCTTAAAGACAAAGTGCAGCTCATAATAACAATACTAGAAGTAACTGCTACTGCAAGTGCTAGCAATTTCTCCTCACTGCTGCCACTTGCAGCTAGAACGTTCACACGAACCAACCCTCTGAAACCTAATTCCATATAATCATCACTTCTAGAAACAGGCAACAAGACTGTCAGTACATTATATATGTACTTTGTACCTATGAAAACTTAGCAGTTCAATAGGAAGTTATAATACTACAACTTTGAGTAATAGTTAGGTGGTGACACGGGTCGAATTAGAGTTCGAAAGAGCCCTAGGTTTGCTGCGTAATGTTGCCCAAATAATTGGTAATCTTTGAAATGATTTAAAAAGTGCATTTAAATTCGTTAATTCGCATACTGACTGCTGTAAGCGAACTAACGAATTTATTCAAAAAAATGAAACTAAAGTATCAATAGGACTATAGACTACTACAAACAAGTTGCAAGCCTGTTAACTTAGCCTGTTCCATGCAAGCTAGCCTGTACAGGCTAGCTTACAAGTATATCTAATTATACACAGATATATTTGCGAGTCGTTAAACTTAATGATAAGAAAAAAAAACGAATCTGAAAACAATCCTTGCTATAAATTAATAGTGTAACCGATAACTCAGCAAAACAGCGAAGAAACCAAAAATATTCTAAAAGATAAAATCGACCCAACAAAAATTTAAATTGGAATCACAAAAATGAAAAGTATAATAACGGAATAATTTTAATTAAATCCAAAGAAAAGACCGGCATAGATTTGCTGCATAACGAAATCATAAAAGAATACAAAAACATGTTAGTAGAAAATCCCAGTAAGAAACATCTTCCAAAGCTACTTTTAACTGATGTTTCCAGTGAAATTGATACGAAACACGCAAGTGACTCAATCCACATGCAGAACTAAGAACTCGTCAGTTGCGATACACAGATGACACAGAAATTCATCATGACAAATAAAAACAAAAACAATAACAGAAACTTGATTATAGAAGTCGATCCAACGTTGAGGACCACATTGCTGAAAACCTTTGTTAATATGCTGTGGAGAATTTGCCACTGTGCAGACCATGTACGCGTTCTGGGATGCTTTAACTGCAATAAATTCCACCATCATACATGAAACTTCAGACGAAAAACCACTTGTCCATTCTGCTCTAAAGAACGTGAGTGCAGCGAGTGCAGTTCATAACAGACTTATATCATTATTCTGGCATATATTGCATAATTAGTCTGATATGAACTGCATATATTGCTAAAATCATAAGAGGCATGCAAACGCATAAACGACTGCAAACACATGGCCTTTAGCAAAACCTTCCGAAATATTGCTACTATGGCAGTAAAATTCAAAACATAGATTATGGAAAGCAATAATAAAGCTTGTTGTACTGAAAAAAAAAATACTACTTCCTGGCATGACTTCAAATCAATCTTAAACGGTTGTAAATGCTGTAAATAACTTAACAGAACTCATAAATAAAAAAAAAACTACTCGAGAAGATTCAATACAAGAACCTTAGAACATCAACAACAAAATATGCAGCTTTCCAACTAATTATAAAATATTTTCCAAAGGATCAGAAAGAAAAAGAGCTGCAATACTCGGGGTCAACCCTTACGTCGTGGCAATATTAATTTATCAGCCTAACAACGAGTACTTATCGAATTTACATACAGTGGAATTAAAACTTTTCCCGCAAGTATGTATCTAAACTATCGAGCTGATTTTGAACACGATGAAAAAATTATTCAAATATTAAAAGATATGCCTTTGGCTAGGAACATGGCGAAAGATAGCATCTTGGAAATGGTTAAGAACAAAATTGATCAGCAAAAAAATAACTAGAAAACCTACTGATTTAATTTCTCTTTTTCTTCATGAGAGTACCAGCTCATACATAATTGGATCATTTCGTTTAGCAATTTTTATTCGTTATTGGGTTGTGGATAATACAAAAGAAGAATTGATCAGTTTAACAACATTTGCAATAACAAAAGATATAGATGTTTGCAATGCAGCTGTAAATGGATTTGCTGAAAGAGATATAGATCTCTCCAAAATTGTATCAGTAACTGCTGAGGGTACTCTAAGTGTGATTAGAGAGGACAATTATTTTTCAAATTATTCAGCGAACGTATTGGACATTCGGTTCTGGGTTTTCATTGCATTATACATCAGCAGGTTTTATGCGCAAAGGCTAGTTTGAAGCCACTGGAAGATACTATGAGCATTGTAACAAAATTGATCAAATTTATATCTACACACGCTTGAAATGGACGAACATTTAGAGAATTATTAAGAGAGTTAAATTCAATTTTCAATGGTTTACTTATGTCAAACAACGTCGACGGGTAATTCGTTTGAAAGGTCGTTAAAGATTTGATGAGTTGAGTTTAGATGAAGAAAGTCTTTTTTACGT